>NC_090652.1:116834721-116894721 GCF_040937935.1 Hyperolius riggenbachi
GCCTCGCTGGCCTGACACTGCCCCCCATATCAAATGTGGACAAGTAAAGTATAGTGCACCGGGGGGGGGGGTCGTCGCAGTTCGTCACTTGTCCCGATATTGTTTGCTGTTACCACCGCGCACCCGAGCGTCCAGGGTGGTCCGACATCTTGCAACATGTCCAATCAACATGCCCGGCCCAAAATTGGTTGCATTGTCCATCGGACATGCACTTGATGGCACAGATTTTCATCCAATTTGATAATGTTGATAGATGTATGGCTGCCTTTAGAATAGCATCCTTCCGCACCAGTCTCCCTTGGAAGCCAGCCTTATTGGCATCTTGTTGCCTATCTCTACACATCATTGTTAGATGTTCTTTTAGATCAGGATTACAAAATAAACATGGCAGTAGCCCAATGCATATATCCTTATATGAGCTCATATATTATAGATTTACTTTTCATGGTCTTAGGGGCTTATACCGTATATATTGCCTGAAGCCCAAGTTTCAAAGATGATGTGAAGATGATGTCATGAAAGCTTCTATTTCCTGTTGTCTTTTAGCTGCATTTAACACATTTTCTGCACAGCCTTTTACTGGCTTTTATGTTTGGACCAGTGTCCCAAGTGACCTAAATTATAAGTTGAGTGCTAACATTAATGGCAGATATTTTAAATGGATCTAAGAACTCCCCATTAATTGAACACTGAGAGCATGAGCATTCTCTAAATATCATGTTGGCTCATGGATGGGTGATTCTGAAAAAGATATTCTCATAATTAGTACACAGAGCCCCTGCAGTCACATCTCTGCATACTAACTTATCACTTGTATAATGAATTTATCTTCAAAGCAGTGCCCTTAATATCAGATTTTTTAATAATTAAAGATTCTTAGCAGCTCCCAGCCTAAATCCAAAGAGCCTTATTAGTTTTTCTTAACACTGTATTACTTTTGGCAAAGCATCAGAACTTTGATGACTTCAGTCTACTTTCTAATTGATTGCACAGCACGATGGATATCATTCAGTTTCAACATCTAGCCATGTCAATGTTTTGCCTTAGAGAAGATGCCACTGTTGTGTCATAAGAACTGACGTAACAGGTGTTTCTGCATATTATGTAGGCAACATAATTTACCGTAAGCAGGTATTAGAAATTAATTTGCTAGCACTTGGTAGCCCTGTGAGTGACCTGTGACTGTATTGATCTTTGTGGGCTTTCTAACCTTTCAAATTTGTGTAGTGGTCTGCCACACAAATTAGCTGCTAGAATGCCCAGACCGTGCCATCTTGTGTCTTTTTTTTTTCACTAGTGCCACCTACCCCACATGTGGCACTTGAGAGGGCAGTCAGTCTCAGGAAACAGCATTTGTGTTTGTGCTGGTCTTCCCTGATGCCTAGTAATCTATTCAGATTAACTTGCAGCGGCCTTTGCTAAACGTATGCAGTCCAGCTATATCCATGACCTCCCAAGTCTAATGGCCCAGTAGGTACAGACTAGATTGTGGACCTAAGGCCATACATCACACAAACCATGTTTACAACCTCCTACATTATTATCAAACGCTAAAAAACTTTATGAACCACTATACTTCCAGACAGAATGTTAAAATACACGAGTATTAGTTGAACATTGTCCCAGAGTAAAATGCACTATAAATGGCCTTTTTCTTAAGTCGCTGGCATTTACAGTAGGCAGCAGAAATGTGATGTATTTGACAGATTTTGGACTAAGCCATCTCCTTGGGGGATTCAAAAGCACTCCATGGATGGCAGTGGCAAACTCCCAACTACCAGAATGGTGTGCACAGGAAAAGACTGGTTTTCCAGCTCTATTGTAAAAGCACTTTTGAAAAGAATAAACAAAGTAATCAAAGACTCCCATGAGGATATGGGCTAGTCCACAATCTGTCAGATTTCTACTAGCTATTGCAAGTAAAGGCGACATGAAAATTTTATTTGGGAACAAACGTAGAACTAATACACACATTTTACATTTGACAAATTTCCAGATTGTGGTTCTAGTATTTGATAGTATTCACTGGTATTTAATACCCTGAATGTGTATTAGTCTGTGTACGTAGTCTGCTGTCAGTCAAGAGTTTTTATTTTCTCACCCACCTGTATCAAGCAGTGTCATTGATGTAGGCTATCTATACTGCTAATGTTTGTATTTCAAATTTCCTGAGTGACTGGAGAATGGGTGAATTTATATTAATGTGGAATTGATTTTATTTCTAGAAGTACCAAGAAATAATGTCACGAGTGTTTCAGCTAGTTTCGTATTAATGGAGAAGGAGTGACACCCACAAGTACAGTTTTGGTTGTTTTTCTTTTGTTTCCCTCCAGTTGCCTCCTCAATAGCTGCACTTTTTCATCCATCGTTTAGGAGTTGTCGGTTATAGGTCAATAGAACTCATTCACATTGCTTATGCATGCAGCAGTTCACCCCATGGCACCATGATGTGGTACATGTGCCATGCTGTCCATTACGACCCTCTATACCTGAAGGGAGACAACTATACTCTAGAATGCTGCCAACACAACTCTTTTATCTGCAGCACACAGATAATATTGAAACTTATGACATTTTCTCTAGCAGTGTTATAGAATGTGACCACTGGGAGGTCAGTGCTTATAGTATGATTGAGTCTCTACTCTGCTTTAAAAAATACCTATGAAACCCAAATTTGGAAAAGGCAAACTATCAAAGAAAGCAATTGAGTTGATACATGTAAATTATATGCATCAGCTTTTGAGGCTTCACTTTTCAAATTCAGTAACTTGTGTAGCTGTGCACATATCTATACAGACTTGGAGACCTCTCAAGACTGAGTAGTTTCCCGTGAGCAGGTTGTGCTCAACTCCTACTTCCTGTATACTGCAAGCTTGCATCCTGAGGCAGAGTACACATTTTAGGCTGTAATGTAAGGATGCTGGGAAATTTAGTTTGACATCCTTTGGGAATCACATGGTCATTCTTGATTGACCAACCCACTAGCTGCAGCCGGAGCGGAGGCAATGCAAGCCGTAATGGGTCTTAGAAAGCATATTTGTCCAAAAAGAAATAAAATGTATATTGTCCACACTTTTATTTTTTGTACAGTTTATGTATTCCAGTCATTGCTGTTAAAATGTGCCTTTTTCAAGTTTGGGTTGAGTTGGACAAAAGTGTAGGGTATAGGCTAAAGTTCATATTTCAGATGTACATCCTGATGAAAGTTTTCCTGAGTTGGCGTATATAAAGGACCTTGCAGACCTGTCCTGAAATACCGTAATTGAAAACCTATTTGTCTAATGTATACATTTTTTTTAATTTTTTTTTAGAGAATTTCAAACTGGAGAACAGGAGTAAAAAATGACCGTTGAAATAAGCTTGCTAATGAACATTGTGATGTTAGTTTTAACCAGACCTTGAAAAGAGTTAAAGAGCAATACGGGGAGCCACTCAAGTGTAAACTCATTGATCCAACTACTACAATTAAAATGCAGGAAAAGTGTAAAATAGTGTCACCGCCATTTAAAGGCCAATTAGGCCGGTAAGCAATAACCACCTTCTTCTTCGGTATGGATCTTGTCTTTTCTAAGGATACCAAAAATCCTGGTTTGCTCTCCAGAACTATATTTCATAGAAGGTGACATCATAAAGACTGAACCTCACAAAAGCAAAAGGAGGCGTGTCTGTTTTTGCTTTTTTTCCCCTGCAATCTGTCCTTTTTAGACACTGTGGACCAAATTAATTTAATATACGGTAATAGCCTTTAAAACACATAAGGGCTGCATAGATTTCTGGTGATAGCCGATGCACCTTATTGCAGGAGGCAAGTGATCCAATTTTTACTCCTTTTTATGCTTAATCATTTTAAATTTAGCCTACCTCCTTCTGCTATCTTGATTCTTCAATAAACATATTGAATGTTTAATTTTTAAAGAGAATCAGGCCTATAGATGCAAATATACTCAGACTGCCGCCTGCATCCTGTTTATCGCCTATTACCACTTATACATAACCAGATAAAACAAAACTGTTCTCTGTTATGGATGAATCAACTGGGTAGAGTAAAAATCACTTTAGTCTACCAAAATTCTCCTAGAGGAGAATTCAAAGGAAAGCATGTTATCAATGATCAGCTACTTGATTTGTAAAGCACTGATTGGCTGGTAGCAGTCATGAAAAGCATCTCATGTTCTGCCTCCTGTGCATGCTGAAATGGGAAGCAGGAATTAGACCTGATTTAACCTTTTAGCAGCAAAAGACTTGTAAGTGCTCCAGGCCAATTTATTTGAGCACATTTTTATTTTTTATTTGTTACATTTCTCTGCCTCTAATTAATACTGCTGTAATGTGTATTTACGGCCATTTGTCACTAGGGGATAGTGTGAGGACTTATGCTTTCAGCTTTTATATTTTATGCTAGTAGAGAGATTAAAGCATTCCAAGAATTTACAGCACGACTAGTTCTGCCAACTGAGGCCAAAAGCAGTGCACTTAACTCTAACAAGATAACTCTATTGAAGCTGCTAAGGGGTTAAAGATTCTAACCAGCTAGTCAGAATAAGACATGCTTGTCCCCAATTATCCTTGAGGAGCATTTGTGGGGATTATTTGATGATTATTGTTGAGGGGTTGGGGTTATGTCCCTTTGTTATGACTTGGTATATTTAAACATTCGAGAAATGTTCATGATCTCTTGCAGCAGATTCTCATGAAGACATACATGCTAATTGGTTTAACTCATGTTGACGCTGTATTAATTATCAATTCCTTTTGTTTGGCTCAAGTTTGCAGTGTGAACACTAAAATGCTGTCGGATTGCAAGATTATATTTTGTGCCCATCCATAAGTAGGCTTCTATTCTATGGAAAGAATAAAGTCAATTGCAAAGTGTAGTAACCATAGCAACCATTCAGAGAGCACATTACTGATCCTCCTACAATAATCATGAAAAAATTGGAGGATTACTGTACATCAGACGTCAGTTTGCATTCTGGGCTTTTCTCATGATCCGTAAGACTTTAAAATTGCACAAGGGTTTCCCTAGATGTCTACTACCCCTGTGAAAGAGTGGAATAAGCCATTTTGTATGCTGGGCTCCTATATATAATAATTGAACTAGTGACATCACTGAGGTATCAAGGCCACACAAATGGCTTCCTCCCCTGTATTCAGGCCACATGGGAAAGGCCTGTGTGCTTGGTTTTTATTCACTCTAAATACAGAACTATCAGGTATACCTCTCTTTTGGAGAAATATTTTACCTGTGTTGCAAAATGGGTATGGTTTTCAACAAGAAGGTTATTGCATTTATCGACAAACAGTGATTATTTTTGTATGTCTTTTTATTAATTTTTTCCATATTATCTGTGAGTTTGTATTGGTTTGGTTTTGGCTATGATTTTTAATAAGTGGTTTAAATGTGCCTTCTTGTTTTCCTTATGGCCTATGACCTTTCACCTTTCTGTTCTGTGACTGGCTGTCTCTGCTTATTCTGCGTTAGGAGGTACGTACACAAAAAACGCTACCCAGCCACACACGTTTTAGTTCTTCATTCACTTTTGTTTTTTAATTTATTTTTTTCATTTCCACTATAATTTTTATGTTGCTAATTTTTAAAAAAATAATCACAGAATGGTGCTTTTTTATGTTCTCTCCCTACATAACCACCATCTTTGCATTTTATTTTTGGTTGAAAAGTCTTCCTGATTCTTCTGCCAAGCTTCGATCCTGTAATATTAATTGGATAACGAGCATAGCACTTTTACCAGTTTCTGCCGGTCAGGGGTCAGTCCATTCGCGAGTCTCCAGCCAGCTTGTCTCTGGAACCGCAGAGCCACTCCTGCTCTGTAGAGCGATTCCTCAGGAAATCAACGTGACACAGACTAAATATGATCCACATGAGGGGAAGCAGCAGTGACTGCTGGGCAGAGGCAGAGCATCAGTCTGCTAAATACATTTCAAAACAAATCCGGTAAAAACATTTCAGAATAAATCCTTTCCGCTAACCTTTTGCTTTCATGATGTCCGCTAATACATCAACAGATCACTTCACTCCGTCTGCACAAGTAATCCTCTAAAATACTAAGCTATGTGCTCTAATGTATGCTATGTCAATTGTGTTTTAGGTTTCGTGGTTGGATCTTGTAAGAGGAATTGCAGTCAGTAGAAATTCCAATTGAAAATAGATGACCAGGTCAAACCTCATTTAGATTTGGTCGGAGTGATAAAAGGTTAAAGGATCTTTGAGGGGCTTTGTTGTGGGCCTTTCTTTTCTTCAGGGAGGTCCAGGCAATTGCTGTGAGCCTATCTCCCTGTATCAATAGCTGTCTCTCCTACACTACACTACACTATTGAATGATTGATTTGATGGTATTAAAGTGGACCTGAACTCTTGCACAGGACACAAGGAAAGCATAACAGAAATGCACCCTGTATGTATTTAAAGAGTTTAGCCAGTGTCATTTGTGTCTAATCACAAGTTGCAATTTGATCTCCCCCTCTGTCACATGACTGCCTATGGCAGATAAGCAGATAAGCCCAGTACAAGCTGATAACAATATGTCTGCTTCCATGAATCAGGAAGTAAAAACTGTGCAGGTTTATTTTTGGATTTGTATCAGCTGTAACAAAGAAATGTTCTGGTTTAAAGGCTATTATGCAGTTGTGTATCTTTTAGAGCAGAGAGGAGTTCTACGTTCAGATCCACTTTAAAGAGGAATGGTAGTGAAAATAATTAATAAAATTTCTTCTTTTTTTTACAGTATTCTTTTATAAATTTATTCAGTTTGCCTATTGTAAAATCTTTCCTCACTTTGATTTATATTCTAAAATTTATCACAGGTGGTGACCTCTATAGTCCTGTCAGGTGCAGCTCTGGGGAATGTTTGCTTTCCAAATCCAGTAAAAATAATGTCAGGTCTCCCAGAATGCTGAAACCAGTGTTCATCCTGAAAAATGTACTGCATTCTACTCTGTCGCTACAGTGCCTCTTAAATGTCCAGTCAAATCAGTAGGATGTAATTCAGATTTCTATGTTAACTTGTTCTAAGGCAATGAAATCTGCCATCATAAACGTTTTTGTACTGTCTGGTGAAGTATGAAATAACTGCTACTTGCCATTTTGCCTTATGGATTTTATGCTCAATCGGACCCTTAAAAGGGATCAGTAAAAAAAAGTGCAGCAGATTTCATGTTGTTCAATTTTATGTAGTCTGAATTATTTTGCTATTTTAGTTGAATCGTGTATGGCCACCTTCAGATTTTCTCCCTATTCCTGGGAACTTGCCGGCCAAATATACAGACGATGCACTTTGGAAAGGAAACAGGAAGTTCAGCTCATGTCATTGCTGTCAATGTCACTAAAGGTGGCCCATAACGGTCCAACCTCTAGCGAAAAATCATTTGAGTGATCAGAAATTCTGATCGGAAGAAAAATCGTTCACTATACCGTCAACAAACCAACATTTGCTTCCTATCTATCACAACTAACAAGAAAAATCCAAATTTTGGTTTGACAAAAATCGGACGACTATTTTTATAATCGTTCATAATCAAGTGTGCCCATCAACTGAGATTGTTTACAACCAATCCGATCAGAATTTCTGATTGCTCGAACGATTTTTTTGCTAGAAATTGGACTGTTAGTGGCCACCTTTATATGGGAAGTAAGGAAAAAAATGGAGTGGCTTCCTAGAGAGGTCAAAGACAGGAATAATAAAGAAAAAGTGACTGGAATTCTATTTTCGGTGTAACATTTTTATTATTTTGAACTGCTATGTGTAGTGATGGATAATTCCCAGCAGCAGCTGTGGGGACTCTGCTTTCTGTCCTCTACATTGCTTGCCACATGTGCTTACACAGAAGTGAATGATTTTTGACGTGTCTGTGGAAAGGCCTTGTTGCCTATAGCAACCGATCTCAGTCCTTCCTTTTCATTCACCTGTTTAGCACTGGAAGGACAGTTTGCATGAAATGGAGCAGCTCATGAAATTGTCAATAACTAAAGAAATTTGGATGATTCCTTTCATTTTTTTTCGAATCATGTAATGATAGCCATAAATCAAATTGACATACCGTATATACTTAATTACAAGTCGACCTCGTGTATAAGTCGACACCAACATTTCACCCTCTTAAGCTGGAGTTTTTTATTGACTCAAGTATAAGTCTACCCAGCAAAGTTAAAGTGGACCCAAATTAAAAATACAAGATTTCAGAAATAAAATCTATTTTCTAACTTATAATAATAAATAGCAGCCTTCTTTCAGCTGCATGATGACAAATATAAAATATTTAACGTTTATTGGGGGAACCCCTCCCTTCCTTTCATATTGCCGGGACAGAATCCGGTGAGGGAGGGTAGCTGATGACAAACACACCCATGATCTAAAACCTCCTATTAAGTTCAGAAGTAGTGGCTGCAACCTGTATAACCCTAGTTATGAAAAGAGAAGGATGAAAAGTATGCACTGAAATGCTCATAGGCTTGAAGGAGTGTTTATTTATCTTTGTATGTGTCAGAGTGGTGCAACTAAATATTTTGAATAAAAAAAAAATGTTTGGTGTGGGTCCGCTTTAATGGCTGCACTTGGTGACCAGGAGGGGGTTACTGACTGCACTGCATACCGTATTGCAGCCATTAACTCCTCCTGTCCCTTAAAAGCAGCCAATAACTCCTCCAGGCCCCTAAATGCTGCAATGATTCACTCTCCTGTATGCAGCCCAGTATTTCCCCTTAGCCCCTGTCCTTGTTAATTGTTGTGGCCAGGACTTTCAGACCTGTGTTTTCCTGGCATTTCCTTTATCAAGAAAGTGTCAATTGCTGCAAATGGGAATGTCACTAGTAGTATTCAGATTACTCAGTGTGCTCAGTGTTGCCCATGACACATGTATAAGTCATCCCATATACTTTGATTTAGCGAGTCAGACCTAAATTTCTATACTTGTACTTAAAGCCTTATTTATGGAAAGGTTTTTATTTTGAATAATGAGATAAGGGGTTGCGGCCTGTTTAGGATGTGTGCCTCTATTCAAAATTTAATCAAATGCGATAGCAACCTACTTCCAGATTCTCTAAATAGCTCATAGGATGGAACAGACAAAAAAAAAACCACAATAAACATGTCTCCATCTTTTTGGGACTTTAGAATTTGTTAAATAAAACATATTTGTAATGTGGGAAGAGGTTCAATCCCCGACCAGCTTTTTTTTGCTATCCCACATTTCCCATTGCAGGGGCCACCAGTTTTCATATTAAAGGCACACATAGAGGTCCCACGAACAGGAACTGAGAGAAAATCTCTGAGGGTAATACAGAACCCCCCCCCCCCCCCCAAAAGAAAGTTTCTTATCTCCTTTCACACAATAACATTATAAAATAAAATCTTGCTCTTGGCCTTCCAGTTCTTTCTTCTGTACGTTACAGAAGTTAATTTATATTCTGTAAGAAAGCTCTGGAAAATGTGTGTGATTTTTGCGGAATACAAGGTGGTGATTTGGTAAACAGAGATTGAATGTGATCATGAAGCAGCATACAGGCCTGACTCAGGATGCTGGGCCTGGGCCATACTCCTCCATACTGGAGTCTAATGCTGAGCATCGGGCCAAGCTGTTCAGAATTAGGCTAAGCTGCATTTGCTCTTCCAATGGCTGCTTTCCATGTACGCTCCTCTGGTCTCTAAATTCCCTCAGGATGTAAAATGGTTCTTTTTCTAAATGAGCAGAAGTGGTCCTCTAAATGCTCATGAATAAATCATTTGATGCTCAGTGTTTGTCATGCTTTCTACCGGCAGATTAGCTGGTGGATTGAGTTACATTTAACACAGCCATCCTCTCCTTCCAGCTCTCTGCTTCACTTAACACTTCTGAAAACCACCAAGGGACGACACTCTAATTGACCATCACAATACATGGAAAAATGGCAGGTCCTTGTATACGGCCCAATAAAGCACAAGATGAGGCTTCTGTGGGGACACTAAATAAGTGGAGCAGATGGAATGATGAGAGAAGGTCACTTGCTCTGGCTGTCAGTATTGTAGACTGGCTATATCCATACGTTGGCAAGTTCAATGTATAAACTGTGTGGCCATGTTGGACTCCTCTGTTCTCATCTCAGGACCAGCTTCATCTCCTGGGAATAGTGATGGGCCAGAAGAAATCCAATCCTAAATGCAGCAGTTTGTTTTTAATAATGCGTAATCAATAAAACAGAAACCTTTAGCTTTAGAGTGACGGCCCCCGGGTCGGCATGGTGACAGCAGCCATTGCAGTTATTGTTAACCCATTGTTAAACTTGCAATCTGCTGAGGCCATATGAAGAAATTATTTTCAATATTAACATTTCAGCTGGTTAACACTAAGCACCCCAAAGCAGTGGCCAGGCCTTATCCGCACTGATATAGTTTTTTTATGGAGCTAATGCCTGGTACACACATGATGCAACTGCGGCTCAAAGCGATAATTTCTGACATGTTCAATCGTCCAATCAAAAATGGGTTTACGCATTTTTTTAAGACAACAGGGGAGAGGTGGCAGCAAATTCTAAAACCAGGCCGCATCTGAAATAACTACCAACATAGGCATGCAGAGCTCCATAGAGGCAAATACACACCTTTGTATTCAAAACCGATGATAAATTGTGCACTAGAACGTCTGAAGAAAACAGAATGCAAACATTAAATATTTAATGGGTGCAGCTAGCCATAAGATAAACTTACATTTTTTTAGACAGCAGAGCGAGATGGCAGCACTTCCCAAGACAGGTTCACACTATGCTAGTATGGTAATTGGTTAGAGGTTAGGGTCCCTTCCAGATGGATGGCCTCATTGTGGTGGAAGGACCAAGTACGGAACACTCTGCATGCAAACTTTTTTGGAAGCTAACATCCTCTATTGTTACTTTGGTGCATCTGTTTTGAATGCAAGGTGTGTACCCTGCCTATAATTAGGTTCTGCACACCTATGCTGTTAAGGGGCCCGTACACCGGTCGATTTCAGCCATCGATATATTTGACCGCTCTGATCGAATCGGCTAGAAATCAATGCAACAGGAAGCATGATCGAGCACCTGACCGATTTCGATCGATTTGCTTGATTGGTCTGGATGAAAAAATTAGGTCGATAGGTTGCTGGCAGAAGATTGATGGCCCATAGGGCCCTTTTCCACTAGCAATCGCAATCACAAACGCTTGCGATTTTTCATTAATTCTGTTATGCGATTGCGATTTTTCATTTTCACTGCATTATCACTCTAAAAATCACTCCAGAAAGCGATTGCGATTTTCAAATCACTATAGTGGAAAATACGTCTCATGATTTCTATGATAAAGTAACAACCCTATCGATTTAAAAATCGCTAGCGATTTGCGATTCAGCTGTGTAGAATGGATCGAATGGTGCAATAATGCATTTTGATCGATTTTCAATAGATTTCATTCTGAAATTTATTGTAAAGCTGCTCCTAGTGTGTGGCACACATCAAATTCCGGTCAGATTCGACCTGACAGGCATCTGACAGGAATCTAATGGTCAAATCTGCTGCTAATCTATAAGTGTATGGCCACCTTTAGTCATTCAGATGCAGCCTGTAATGGGAAGCGCTGCCATCTCTTCCTGCTGTGCAAAAATGGGATTGATTATATCGATCTCGATCAGACACAGATCTCACTTGCCAGAAATTATTTATTTGACTCTTTGGCCTGGTGCACACCAAAAACCGCTAGCAGATCCGCAAAATGCTAGCACATTTTGAAAGGCTTTTTCTTCTTTTTCTGTAGCATTTCAGCTAGCATTTTGCGGTTTTGTGAAGCGTTTTTGGTGTAGTAGATTTCATGTATTGTTACAGTAAAGCTGTTACTGAACAGCTACTGTAACAAAAAACGCCTGGCAATCCGCTCTGAAGTGCCGTTTTTCAGATCGGTTTGCGTTTTTCCTATACTTAACATTGAGGCAGAAACGCATCCGCAATCCAAAATCTGCAGCAGCCCGGGAGTATGCGTTTCTGCAAAACTCCTCCCGCTCTGGTGTGCACCAGCCCATTGACATACATTACCCTAGCGGATCCGCACTCGCAAGCAGATAGCAAACCGCAGCAGAACCGCTCTGGTGTGCACTAGGCCTTTGATCTGACGGGAGATTGCATTGTGTGTATATCAGCCTTAATGCTAGACTACAGAAAAAACATCAGCAAAATGTACTCTAGTTGCTTGTTTATGAAGTCATTGACTCTTTTTAAAGAGGCATTGTAGCAACAAATAGTAGAATGTAGTAAATTATCCAGCAGGATACCCACTTGTATGCTAATTCTGGTTTCAGCATCAGAAACACTTCATATATCTATATTTTGCTGTATATTGGTATTTAATCCCACCCTCCCAGTAATGTTTAGCCTCCCCTAGCATTCTTGGAGAGACGATATTATTTGTACTAGCTTCAGAACACTGAGTAAACATTCTCCTGAGCTGCACTTGACAGGAGTCAGGACAAAAAATGCCTTTGATAAATTTCAGAATGTAAATCGGGATGAGGAAAGATTTTCCAAAGGCTTTTTTTTTTGTAACACTGTTTTTATTTAAAGGATAATGCAACTTACATAGATCATTTAAAACTTTTGAGCAGCTTATTATTATCCAAAGTACACGTTGAAAACTACTTGGAAGTAGAATATAGTGTATAATCATAACAGATATCCATATAGTTGATTCATAATAATGAAACAAATAGAATCAAGAACATAAAAATAAAGAAAAGATAAAACTAATAGCATAGAGAAGAGTTATTGTATGTATATTATATTGTAGGTCTAGAGATAATATGGGTTTGGTCTGGTCTGCCCTCACTTTTTATTGTGTAATCAGATATATAGAGGATAGTAAATAGGTCCCATAGTAGATGTACATTACTTGCATATTCAGGGTCATATAGTTCCAGTATTATCTATAAGGGTGGCTATCTATCGATATGCTATTGGTGTTATCTAGCTTTGTGATATCAAGGGGGGATATAATTCGAGAAACGGAGTTCCCATGAGTTCCATATTTTTTCATGTTGAGGTTCAGTATCCCTAAGAAGAGCTGTGAGATATTCCATAAGTTTAGTCCACTGTATTTTAGCTATGATTTTAGGCATGGTTGGAGCCTCATTATTACGCCACTGCGATGCTATAGCTAATCTTGTGGCTGTTAGTATATGTGTGGCAAGTTTCATAGAATGTCGCCTAGTACCAGGAACAGGTTTGCCCAGCAGCATATGGATAGGATCCAAGGGGATGGAGATATTGGTTATCTTCAATATTAGAGCTTGTATGTCAACCCAGAGTGGTTGTATAATTGGGCAAAACCAGAAGATGTGCTCTAGTGTGCCCAGATTATTACATCCCCTCCAACAATTGCTTGAAACATCGGGATACATTTTTGACAACATATCAGGAGTTCTGTACCAGCGAAATAAGATCTTATAAATGTTTTCCTTCACTTGGGTACACATCGAAGTGTGTTTAGCATTGTCCCATATAGCTATCCAGTCATCCGAAGTCAGAGATTGACCAACAATATGTTCCCATTTAGACATATAAGGGTGATTTGGTTTGAGACTACCCGATTTATCTAAGATTAGGATATATATTGAGGAGATTAGACCTTTTTGATGTCCTCTAGTGTCACAAATACGTTCAAATGGGGTATGGGTAGGTATAGGAGTCACTCCTTTAGTATAGGTTTTTAAGAAATGATAAATTTGGTTATATTCCATATGAATTTGTGTGGTGAATGTTATTTTTTCCTCTAGTTTACCTTTTGTAATAAGTTTACCAGTAAGAGTATCCGTCCATTTACTGAGGGTATAATACTTAAAAGTAAACCATCGTCCCATAAAATCCTCAGCAGTACCTGGGAGAAAGGCAGGATTACTTAGGATCGGGTATAAAGGGGATATTGAGGATCTGAGATTAGCTGTTTGTGCTGTAGACTTCCAAATTTGCAGAGTGAACTTAACGGTGGGTAGCAGTTGGGTTGTAGGGATTTTGGGGGGAGTTTGAGACCATTTTTCCAAAGGCTTTTACTGACTACATTTATAAATTAATATTGTAAAAAAATAAGCAATTTTGTTGATTTTCACTTAAGTTCCTTTTGAATATGCAGCCTGAATGTGCCTGTTGTAATCCTCTGTAGAGCAGAAATCAGGAGAGAGGAAGGGGCAGTGTAGTGATGGCTACAGTACTAGCATTCTGCAAGCATTCCAATTCAGTAACGTCACAGACCAGAATATACAGGGTGGGAAATAGACATATGCAGGGACAGATCAGATTCAGGAATTGCTATTCAGTTGCTTCTAATCACAGCCCAATCAGTGTGTGCTGCTGTGCCTGAATTTGTCTGGATGTCCTGGACCAAAGTAAGGTTTGATTGCTGAATATGCTGCGCAGCTGGGACATCTCCGTCACAAGCCAGGCTGAAGAGAATTAAGCAGTTGTTTTATCAGTCAGGACATTTTACTCATACTGTTAGACTGCCCTTCTGTTCAGGTCTAGTTGAGTTCAGTAGCTATCAACTGTGCATAACATTACCTTTTAAATGTTCATAGCAGCAGAGTATTGTACCATGAAAATGGCATCATCCTGATTCAAAAATTTCTAAGCTGCTTTGTTATAGTTGATAGCGTTTTTCAGGTGGCAAAATCAGGTGGCTTGTCACCCTTTTATTGCTATATTTAAAATACCCCATCAGAGTGATGAATTATGGAAATCCAGGAAGTATAGTGAAGTGTACAGCCATATCTTATTGTAATTGTGAGGCAGGTCCTGTCATATGGTGAGACAGATACCATTGGCAATACCCCAGGATTAATCAGCACCAGTGATTGTGGGTGTGGGTTAATGATGATCGATGATGAACAATTGTTCTGATTGTTCCATCAATAAGAATTTTTGGAACAATTCTTTTAGTCTGATTGGTTTGCTTATCATTTATCCCTCTGTTGGTGGGACTGAACGATTGTTTCCAGTCAATCTAAATGATCAGATCAAGCAGTCAATCATTCTGGAAAATAGATTAATGGGCAAAATATATAGGCAAGGGCTGCTGGGAAGAGTGGCAAATCGCATACAAACAGTGAAGAACACCACCGAATCCCCGGATGCTTATTTTCAGTTGAGGCAGGTAACTGTCTTGCAGAGCATTTTACATTATTTTACAGCTCTGGAACTGTGCAGGATGCATCTTTTGAGCAAGCCAACCACTCGTTTAATGGGACACTGCTATTCTTATCCTCAACCTGTGAGTAGTTTGGTTGTGTCCAACTACAGTGGCCTACTGCTATTAAAAAAAAAAAAGTAACAACCATTAACGAGAATTAGGCCTATTCATACTGAACAAGTTGTGTAGCTGATGAAAAAGGAAATTGGTGGAAGCATTATAGTTATTTACTTATAAAGAGCATCACAATTCAATCAGGTGGAAGGGAGTTGATATTTGGCTTCCTATTTTACAAAACTGTTGAAATGGAAGTTTCATTTTCATTGAAAAAATGCAGTGCTTTCAGATCCTCTATTGCAAAGCTTAATGCCGAACAGTATTTCACCTTGATGTACTGTTATGTCCACAAGTGCTGGATATGAGTAACAAAGGTCCCTTCCCCATGCCGCTAATTTTTAGTGTTGGTGTTTGAGTTCTGCTTATTATATAGGTAGAAATAATGTTTTTTTTCAAAAATAATACCGTTTAATGGCTAACTGATAGAGTTAAATTATGCAAGCTTTCTGGGATCTAGTCCCCTTCTTCAGGCATATTTCCAGATGTTAGCTAAAATAAAACACTGGTGTAGTTCTGCTTATTGAAATTCGGTAACCCAATTTTGAGCTTCATTTAGAGTTAAATTAAGTGAACTCCCTCTGACGCTGTCCACCTGTCAGGGTGCTGAAGTGGGTGAAGGGCAAATTCGGATTTCCAAATTTCACTAACCTGGATTCAAACACCAACTGATTGCTCATGTAGCACGTTGGCAAATTCTAGAACCTCTCATTGCAACAGTGCTCCAAACAAATTACAATGAGTACTGTTAACAAGGTTGCAGAGAGAAATACATTCATCCTGCTATCAACTGAAATTCTTAGATGGCTACAGATAATTTGCATTATCATCAAACTACAAAATGTCTTGTGCAGCACTGATCTATGTTTATGGCAAATTCATGATGAAAGTGGAATTCCCTTTTAACTGTTTACCCTGTATTATGTACACTATATTAATGACAGAGATCACTGCTCCCTGCATTTTTTTGTGCCAAAATGTTTGCACATATAGAATTGTAGATGCTAGTCTAGTTTAGGGGACCCTGCAGGAAACCTCATGGGGAACAGTTCCATCACAGGACCTTGTATAGCACAAAGCGTTGTAATTGGCTGAATAGTGTGGAGATAATTTACTACAACCTATCTGAAACCTAAAAGTTCAAGAGGATTCTATCCACCCAATCACGTTAGCGGAATTTCCCTATGAGGTTTCCCTCTTTGTCCCCTAAACTAGACTAGTGCCGAATTGTATTGGTATTTTGTACATGTTGTAGGGAAGAGGTTTTTTTTATTTTTATTTTTTTTTTTGAATGGTTATGCTACTTATGTAGTTTTACAACTGAAAATTTTTATTTCATTGGATGAAGGTCGGCAGTCATTCAAAGTGGTTGCTCTTTGAAGCATGTAATAAAAGAATTAGTATTTTGTAATTGATTGTTAAAGGGAACATACTGGGATAGAGTTATGGAAGCTTGATTTTTTTTTTTAAGGGTGAAAGCTCCTGGACTGTCATCAAAAAGGAGACCCTTTTGAATTAGATCCATAGAAAATGTGGATGCCTTCTGCCTTGTGATTCCCCATGGGTAAGGGTAGTATATTAAGTTATGTAGTTACAAATGTTAGGATTTGGTTAGTGACAGGATCAGGTTAGATTGGAGTTATCAGTGCAAATGATAAGTTGAACGGTAATTTGGGCGTTAAGTAGGTTTTGGACACCATTTGAAAGAGTGGGGCGTTAAGTAGGGTTGGGCTTCAACCAGTTGCAACCAGGTTCAGCTCTGGGGTCCATATCACATGGCTGACTTGGCCATGTAACTAGTTTGCAACTAGAATTCAGTACATCTTAAAGGAGCTCAAAGAATCCCAGCTATGGAAATTTGTCACTAGCACCAGTGACTAATTGCATCAACTGCTTTCTATGCTTAATGACTATTTGCTAGTGACTCAGTTGCCCCTATGAAATGGTACTTCAGGCTTTTGAGGAGTAACCTTAACAAAGGGGTTTACAGTAATGCTATGTATGGGAGGGGGACAATGGTGGGTTTGGCTGGTTGGGCAAATTGAAGTATTGAGGGAACCCTGGATGTAGATATTAATAGAAGTCTCTCCTGATTGTCAGCTGTTAAGATCTTGGTGCCTATCCAGGTGTATGCAGAAACTGTTTTCCATTATGAATTATGAGCCTCAAAAGTTGTTCGTTGTCAAGTAGTGAATTAAAAACAAGAGTGGCTTAATACGAACTAATCCACATGATAACCTTCCCAAATGTTATTGATGTTGAAATGTGTCCATTGGAATTTTTAATGGATATTAAACCTGGTACAGTTCCACCACCCTGGCCAGGAAGTTAAGCTTATCCATCCTTGGTCAGTTGTAATCTAGCACAGCAGTGATTAATTTCAGCCCTTATTTCATTTGCATGGACTTTAATCGAAGATCCAATTATATTAAAACAATAATCTCTGATGGATTGGAGTGTAATTATGCTGCAGAGTTGGGGATTGGCAGCCGGTGACCTACAAGATGGATGGAGCCCACATGATTCTTTTGGACAGTCAGTGACCTGTTCTATGCATTAGATTAATTGTGTTTTCCTAAGCAGTCTTTCACTTCCGATACTTCCCAGGGCGAGGAATATACAACGATCAATAATGTGTAACCCTATAGTAGAGTAGAGTTTTCTGTACAGTGCACAGAATGTGACTATTCTGGGGCTTGTTTTTTTTAAACCTGGGGAAGAAGAATTCAGGCCTTCGTCGGAGCAATTTTTTTTTTTTTTGTAAGAAGATGTTTCATGAATAATGTGGTAACGAGAACATTTTTTGATAACCTAGCTTTTGCTGTTTGATAGGCACTACTTTGGTCACAGGGGACAGTGCAGTAGATTGAGTTCGGCAAGGCTATAGCCGGGGCTGTAGAGTCCGAGCAATTTTGGGCACCTGGAGTTGGAGTCGTGGTTTCATAAACTGAGGAGTCAGAGTTTGGACAGCCCTGGTTAGTATTAGACTAAGGAGTCGAGACGTTGGAGTCGGAGCTATTTTGGGCACCTGGGGTTGGAGTTGGATGATTTTTGTACCGACTCCACAGCCCTGGTATAGCAGCAGTGCTATAGTCTGTAGTCTGCACACGGGTGATTCAGGGATCCAGCGATTCCCGGACCTTGAATTACTTCTCCCTCCAAGTTGCTACAACTTGGAGGGAGAATAGTTAACGCCGCCTGGAATTTCACTGGCAGCAGGGAAAGCCACCATACAGCTTACCCTGTGGCAAAGTGACTGGGTGGCAAAGTGCCGTGTACGCATTAAAATTATATCCTTATGAATACGCCTTTTTAAGGTGTAGACATGTTTTAGCATCACAGGGATATAGTGTCAACCCTTACTTATACGGGACTGTGTGTTAAAATTTAAACAATGAAATGGGAAACTCAAATTTTTCAACAAAAAAAAAATTCTGGTTCTGATATTTTCCATGAAACACTGATATCTTCTATTGTTGTATTTGTGTAGGAGGAAAACTGCTTTCTGTAGTCTTACACATAACAAAGCAATTGTTTGTTACCTTTCATATTTTTGTTTTACCAAAAGTGGTTCCCAATCTTTTTCAATAGACAGTGATAAAGCGTGAAATGTTCATCATGCCCTGTCAGTATTGGGCAGTAAGCATGCATAGACGACTGGCTATTTGGAAATCTGTAATGGGCAGCTTGGCTTTGCTGGATAGGTTGACTGGCCTAGTTTTCCAGAACTGATGCTAGCCTGTGAGCACCTGACCAGCCTCAGCTGAGTAGTGCTGGCAGAAAGCAAGTAACAAGCCCTGTGATAGACTGCTGGCCTTGCTAGGCTAGTACATCATATGCATCCCAATCTGTCATAAGAAATAGTTACATAATTACATAGTTATTTTGGTTGAAAAAAGACATACGTCCATCGAGTTCAACCAGTACAAAGTACAACTCCAGCCTGCTGCCTCACATATCCCTGTTGTGAGCAGGAAAGAGCAGACTGTCACCTATGCTGCTGATCCGCAGAAATGTGGCACATAGGTTTAAAGCCTCTGTTTTACCAGCGCTTTATTAACATTTATGCATTTAATAAAGAAAGTATAGTAATAGGAAACATTACAGTGTATCGTTATATAGAACCTTCAAAGAATAAGTCAATTGAATATATTGTTCAAACATGGTTTTTCAGCTCCATGTGATCTTGGTGAAGAATATGGTCTTCCAAAAACAAATCTGGTATTTAGCCCCAGGATCATGTTTTGCTGAAAACCAGATACTATGTCAAATGGTTACTGCATGGACTTTCTAAATCACTCAACACTGTAATGTATACTTTCTCTTCTTTTGACCCTTGATTAATTACCTACTTTCACTATATCCCCCAAAGGCTAATACTATAATCGTTGCCTCTTACTTATGCCTAATACTGACCTCCTTACTAGGGCTGTGGAGTTGGAGGTTACATAAACTGAGGAGTCGGATGATTTTTGTACCCACTTCATAGTCCTGCAAGTTTTGTGTAGTCAGTCAGAGCAATTTTGGGTCCCTGGAGTCGGTGGTTTCATAAACTGAGGAGTTGGGAGTCGGATGATTTTTCTACTCCACAGCCCTAACCCTGACATATGCCTAACCCTAACCTCAATCCCTCACTAACTACAACTGTTTGGGTAAAGCCTGAAACAAAATTTCAATTTTGATTGGCCAATGATCAGCCTATTTTACCACCTCCTTGTAGTATGAGGGTTAATAGATTTTGAATACTTCCGGTATGAGCAGATTGGGTAGGTAAACTCTCATAATACATGGAGGTGTTCAAATTGTTCAGTGATGGGGCAATCAAAATTGAAGGTGTGTACCAAGCATTTGTTTTGATCTTTGTGCTTACTCTTAACACTGTCCTTGACAATAACCTAATAGTTCCCTTACAAGTATATTTGATTTTCTTGGCAAATTTGATCACACTTCTGTAGTCTACTGTGATGCAGCAGGATGAACTATCGGTTTCCAACCAATTTCGATCGATTTGCCCGATCTGTCCAGATGAAAAATCTAGGTCGATCGGCTGCTGGCAGCAGATCGATGGCCCATAGAGTTGCAATGGATCGAATGGTGCAATAATGCATTTCGATCGATTTTCAATAGATTTCATTCTTAAATATATTGCAAATCTGTTCCTTTTGTGTGTCTGATAGATTCCTGTCAAATCTAAAAGTGTATGGCCACCTTTAGTTTGGTTGAAAAAAAGACATTCGTCTGTCAAATCTGGAAAAAAATAAAAAAATAAAACGCCATCCTGAACCTGCACATATCCCAGGTGATTAAAAGGGAAGGCAAAAAAAGGCCTGAGCCAATTAGCCTTAAAAGGGGAAAATTCCTTCCCAACTCCAGATGGCAGTCAGATAGATCCTACCTTCCCAGGGCTGTGCAGAGTGTAGGCAGCTTATCTGTCCACCCACTCGTCTCTTCTCTCTCAGCGAACCTGTATCCTGTGACAAGAGCCAAATACTAGAGGCACTGTGACATGTCTCATGTATCCACTAGAGGCCTCTAGTATTTAGCCTCTAGTGTTTGTCACATGAGACACAGCTCCTCGAGAGAGATGAGACAGGAAGAAGACATGGCGGGTAGAGTGTAGTGCAAAGGTAATTGTAATCGTTGCTGCATATGTCGCTCATAGTGAAAACAAACGTTGCTAATTATGTTCTGCCAATAGAGTGAAAACTTCCATCCAACGCAATGAACCAAATCGATCAATTTCTGCCAAAATAGTTTTTAGGAATAGTTTGCAGCTTCAATTTCTAGCAGCTTTGATCAAATGATCAAATTGTCTGGATATCGATGAAAAAAATCTAGTGTATGGTCACTTTTAGAGAAGTCCAGGAGGTTTCACTGGGTTGTATTGAGACAGAATAACTTTTGTAATTTATACTGTATAAAAAAAAAGTATACCCTTGAGAAGTTATCAGCTGCATAAAATTGTGACATTCCCTGAGGTGTTTTATAGCTAGTTTTAGGACTTGCCTCATAAAATCTGGGAAGGAATCAGATTGTCTGGAATGCTAGAATGTCAGGCAGAGACACAATGGAATGACGGCCTTTATGCTTGGCTGGAAGTATCCCGGACAATAGAAACAACAGAAAGGGCTGATTATTGCTGACACAGCTCTAGTGGGTAGAAGAGATTACTTAAGCTTCATTTAAACTTGTGCCATAAACATTACAAACAGCCCGAGGAATAGTGGAGCAATACTAGTGCTGTAGTGAAGCAGATGCTCAGATCAGGCATTCTGATTGGTCACTCGGATTTCTGCTTTGCTTTTGCTCCAGCTTTCCTTCCATCGGTATTATTAAATCTGGCAAAAAAGATTTACACAGGTTAAATTTTCAGACCAGGTCACAGTTGACTTTTGGAACTTCGGGAATACTTTTTTTTTATTTTTTCATAGGTCCGGGAACCTGAAGTGAGAGTGATATGGAGGCTGACATTTATTTAACTGTAAACAATACCAGTTGTCTGGCAGTCTTGCTGATCCTCTGCCTCTAATACGTTTCTGACTAAAATCTGACTAGATTGGCTGTATGCTTGTTTCAGGTGGGTGATCTAGACACTATTGCAGCCAGAAAGATCAGCTGGACTGCCAGGCAACTGGTATTGTTTAAAAGGAAATAAATATGTCAGCCTCCATATAACTCTCACTGCAGGTTCCCTTTAATGCTTATCACTTACAGAGAAATTCTTTCCTTACTCATTTTTTTATACAAAAGTCCACAAATCGCCATATGACCACTTTATCTATGAATGTCAATATAAGCTTTTGAAGGACAGCAGTTTTCGTCCAACATTGTGAATTTCCATCATTTTTCAATTGTATTTCTGTAGCCTGTAATTAGATGCCTGCACTATATAGGCAGAGCGCTGTTCCTTTTTCCTCTTATGTTGAAGTAATTATAGCCTGGCCCTTCCAGTCTCTGATTACTTTTACCACACAATGTGAATTAACCCTCAGTGTGCCTGAACACCTAGCACAGGCCTTGACACGGCCCCTCTTGATGAGGGGGGGGGGTGGCTCCTGCTGTTTTGAGGACAGGCTTGTTTTTGTCTTCACATCTGTTTCAGTGTGTTCTAGGTAAGGAGTGAAATGCAAGTATGTCTCAATCAAGGAGAGGCCGTGAGGCCCTCAGGCGGGATCCCTGTTTTTCTCATTTCCCTCATCTCACTTAGAAGCCTAGTTCTGATTTCTCTGTGGAAACCATTATTGCTGGTCACTTACATTAATATAGGTTGCGGATGTGACAGCCATTTTGCCGCTGTGGCTTAACATACTTTAAATAGGAATAACTGATGTGACTTGGAGGCCTAGTCTAGAAGTTGACATGTTAATTTGATCTGCAATCATTTCTCAGGCGTTAGCATATGTGCATAATTGTTCAGTGGGGTGCCTGGCTCTTCTACTGACCGCATATGCTATTGCTCCATTGTTATTGGCTGATGAAGCGGAATCAAACCTGCGAAACACGTTGCATATTTGGAGTTCATAAATAAAATATATTGACTGTCTTTACTACAGTCGTTGTGTGTCTACTTGGAGGAGGTAAGTCCACCACTACCTCCTCGATTTACCAAGAATTTGGTTTTTAAGCTCATTTAGCTTCCTTTTATCCTTTTGGCGCTTCTGTTCTCCTGCATGAGATTGAGACCACCCTGGGTAGAGGGTTGAACTTCCTTTTTCTCATCTACAGAGAGCGACTTCTTATTCCTGAGTGAGGTCAGGAAAATCTCCCCACCTGCCTTTACAGTGGTTGCCTAATGGTAACCCTGGTTTGTGAGTATTAATATTTACTCTATCTAGTAACCATTTACCAGTACATATTACACTATTGGGACTCTTGGTGTTCCTTGTTTTTATAATTGTTCAGTGGGTCTTGTATATCCGATGTTTCGGAAAGAAAAGAGATCACGTCGTTAATGGCTACCATCATTCCAAATGTAGCTTATAAAACAGAAGGACAATTCTATTTGGTTTATGTAAGCAATGAAGGGGAACTGTTACCAAGGATGCCTTCATTCTAATCAGTAACTGATACCCCCTTTCCCATGAGAAATATTTCCTTTTCTCAAATGGATAATTAGGGGGGGCTGTATAGCTGATATTGTAATAAAACCCCTCCCACAATGTGATGTCATGACCATGGTCCTGACAGGTTCCTGTCTGTGAACCTCATTGCATTGTGGGAAATAACGGCTTTTTCCAACTGCCAAGCAAGCATTATCTCCCTCTGTGCATAGAACTCTCAGTAACGGACAATCCGTGGAGATCACCTGGCAGAACTAAAGATGTCACCACCAGTGATAAAACACGTTAACACTAGATACGTGTTCTCCAGAAGCTTACCATGTCCTCTTCAACCCCACTACTGCTGTGTGAGACTCTCTTCTTATTTGCGGCTGCACTCGTCCCTGTGCAAAAGTGGATGTACTGCGCCTGTAGAGTTTGGTTTGCACCCGTGCTGTAGCATAAAGTGCATGGAGGAAAAAGCCATACTATTGTGCAGGCACAGACCCTACTCGCACATGCTCAGTGTGGTTGCAGACGGTAGCACAGCCACAAGAACTAATCTGACAAGCCACCACCAGATATGCCTCAAGGGTCTCAATGATGGATTGGTGGGGTCCAGGACAATTGAGGGAAGCCTCTGGAATAGCCACAGGCTGTCCTCTACTAAGGTAAGTATGTCATTTTTGCATTTTGTGCAGTTTAAAGCTCCCTTTAAGAAAAATTGCCATAGATCTACAGGTGATTATTAGTTATGATTTTGTTGTGCTCAAGTAAGAGTTTCAGGCGTACTCAGTTTTGTAGTGTGGTGATACTGGTGGCGTTAGCTCTGTTTCATCTACTGGGTGAACATTGTATTAAAGCAAACCTGAAGTGAAAATAAACTTATGAGATAATGAATTGTTAATTGTATGTGTAGTACAGATAAGAAATAGAACATTAGTAGCAATGAAAAGTCTTATATTGTATTCCAGTACAGGAAGAGTTAAGAAACGTCAGTTGTTATCTATGCTAAAGAGCTTCCCTGAGCTCTCAGACCCAACATGGGTAAAATACAGTCCCGTTTTCTGAACAGCAAAGAAACCGTGAGAGACAACTTATAAGGTTGTACTGCAGGACAGTTCAGGTTTATCAGTTTATAGTTTAAAACTGCAATTGTGACAGAATGATGCAATATTAAAAAAAGCTATATAACTGAAAATAAAAATGACTCTCTTTTCTTTGCTACTAATGTTCTATTCCTTATCCGTACTACACATACAAATTCATTATATCATAAGGGATTTTATTTCACTTCAGGTTTTCATATCTTGTTTTGTTGATTAAAGGGGCAAGCGTTTTGCACTTTTCAGTCCAGTCAGGAGGGCATATTCAGTGTCTTGGCTTGGGATCTGCTTTAAAATTATTAAAAAAAAAAAATGTTATGCTGAAAATGGATATTGCATTAAAATAACAAAATAAGCACTTTTTAAATAAAAGCTTTGGTTCCAGAGATTGCGGTCCCCACTGCCAGCAGGAGATAGGGCTTTAAAAAGCCTAAAGATGCAGCCTATCACCTCACTAGGTACCTCAGAGGCAGCCATTTTGCTCTTCATTCCTCAGTGATGTCACTAGTTGTTAGTGAAATGATAGGCTGTATGTACAGAATTCTTGTGTTAACTCTCAAAATGGCTTCTCCCAGAACAAAAGGTCAATGGGGTTGCCTAAATGGAGTGGATGGCTACAGGAATGCCTTAAAATTAATCACATTGGACCTCAGTTCTACAGGTCGCAACCAATAAAACCTTCCTCTTTCAGTGGATTGTCATATTAGTTACACGCGCCTTCCTTATCCTCTCAGGTTAATTCATCTCAGCTCCAGTATAAAGCGGCACATTATACATGATGTCATTTCAGTGGTAATGTGAATACTGTGCTTACTGCGTCTGGAAGAAGAAATACCGACATTTCTGTCATGAGCAAGACCTGCTGGATCAGTATTCAGGGCAGGTGAACAGGCCGTTGTAGGGGTCTCGTAGCTTGGCTGTGCATGGTGACTCATAGGTGTATAATGCAATTTGTCTCTTCCAAGAATATGTTCTAACAACATGATCTGTAATGACATTATGCCATAATGACGTTTAAATCATGGATAATGGATTCATAATTACCATTAGGCATAAAATCGTCGACCGCCAGGAGGCTTTAAAACTGAGCGTAATATTATAAACAAAAAACAATAAATAGTATTACAAATGAACTATAAGGATAAGTTTCAACTTCTAAATAAATAAGAGGCAGCCCAAGGCCTCTGCGTCTGTGGAAGTGCAACTCTCAATATGAATTGCCAGAGCTCAAATAACTTTAAACTGCAAAGCATTGTTACCTCAGATTTCTAAGGTATCGAGCAATGGGCAAAGAAGCATGAGTTTCCATGGCTTTTGAACACCCATGCTTACAAGTCACGCTCCTGGTCTGCGTTTCCATTGGCTGCTTAATTTGCTGTCATCTTCACTGTTGTGTCCAAACATCCTTTGTTTGTTTCAGGCTCGCATTGGCTTTCTTTATAAACCTGAAATTGTTGTTTTATGTTAATGATTGTATGGTTATGTAAGACCTGTGTAGACTCATTTGTGAAGCAGAAATGGTTAAAGAGTATTTCACCCCCTCATGAAATGTGAAACAGGTGCCTTGTAGTTAAGACTTATTCTGCATTAAGTATGCCCCAGCTAATTGTGATAATGTATGACTTCATCCCCGAACAAAAAATGTTCCTGAGATTCTCTGCTGGGAGACCTCCTGGATATATTCCAGAGCTCTGCTCAGGTTTTGGTCACGCACAATGTAGAACTTCATTCTCGCTGAACCCTGCAGCCAAAGACATGACTAGATGAAAAATGTTGATACTTTGTAAAAATAGACCGAAACCCATAGAGAAATGGTTCACCCCCCCCCCCAACACCCTCTCCCCCTCTAAGACTAAAGATTACTTATTGATGAATGCCACATTCAATTCAAATTCTCTTTGCACCTGAAGAGTTTATGATTCAGAGACTGTGAGGACTCTGTAATAAGAATGTGTCGGACAAACCAAAAACACATGTTCAATTTGAAGATCCAGAGTTGATGCTGCCATTGTAATTCAATAACTGGGTGTTGTGCAGATCTTACACGAGGTCTGCTTCAAAGGAGGCTAGAATCCCACAAGGTGACAGATTAGTACTGCAGCATCTGACTGGCTTTACCATGTTAGCCTGATGTAGGAGTATTTCTTAACGCTCCGCTCCTTTGTGTCCTCAGGAGGAAGAGTAAAAACGTGGAAACGCAGATGGTTCATCCTGACTGATAATTGCCTCTATTACTTTGAATACACAACGGTAAGTGTCCAACCGACACCTGCATAGGTCTGTCCCCATCGAGGCCAAAAAATGAGTCATGTCTTAAATCTTTGAAGATCTTGAGATTAAAACCACTCTTGTTCTGAGCCTGTGTGTGTACGGTTTGTAAGAAATATTCCATATTCCGACCACCTCTACCTCCACCTACAACATGACTTTTTTTTAATCTCCAGCCACAGCGAGAGTCTGAAGTAAGAATAAAACTCGCTTCAGCTCTTATATTCAGCAGGGGCATGTGTGCCCCTGCTAAAACGCCGCTATCCCGCGGCTGAACGGGGGTCCCTTACCTCCCAAATCCCACCTGTGGTGCCCCGGGGATCTCTTCCTGGTGAGTCAGGGCTAATGGCCGCAGCCCTGCCTCTCAACGCGTCTATCAGCGCGTATCTCCGCCTCTCCCCGCCCCTCTCAGTCTTCCTTCACTGAGAGGGGCGGGGGAGAGGCGGCGATGCGCCGCTGATAGACGCGCTGTGAGGCAGGGCTGCAGCCGTTAGCCCTACCTCCAGCAGCAGCAAAATCTATGACCAAGTTGGTCGTAGATATTGCAAGGAGGGATTTGGGGGGTAAGGGACCCCTGTTCAGCCACGAGATAGCAGCGTTTTAGCAGGGGCACACATGCCCCTGCTATATATAAGCTCTGAAGCGAGTTTTATTCTCACTTCAGAGACTCTTTAAAGCCTGCTACACACCATGCAATTTCCCGTCAGATAGATGGGTTGAATAGATGATTTTCTACAGGTCCGATCTGATTTCCGATTGATTTGCATAGACGTGATCAGAAAATCGATCAGAAAAATGATCGGAAATCTGATCGGATCTGTCGGAAATTATCGACCCATCTATCTGATGGGTTATTGCATTTTGTGTACCGGGCATAAAGGACACCTGAAGTGATATATATATTTCCTTTTATACTATGGAAATTGCCTGGCTGTCCTGTTGATCCTCTGCCTCTTTTAGCCATAGACCCTGCACAAGCATGCCGATCCAATGTTTCTGACTGAAGTCTGACTGGATTAGCTGCATGCTTGTTTCAGGTGTGTAAGGCCCGGTTCACATTAGCGGTCGCCGTCCGGAATCGCCGTGCCGGAGCCGGACCGCTTGCAGAACGGACGGAACGGACGCACGGCATAGCAATGAAAGCCTATGCGTCCGTTCACATGCGTCCGTTTCGTCCAGATCCGGACTCCGGCATAAGACCCAACATGCGCTATTTTTTGGTCCGGCTCCTCCGGCAGCCGTATCCGGAGCGGAGCCGGACTGCACCATCCGGCCAATACAAACCAATGAGAACCGGAGAGCGCACAACACACTGGCTAAAAATCCGGATGTTCTACCCCACTTCCTATGCGTATTGAAGCGGCGATTTTGGATGGGGACACATGGGCAAGCATTTTGGAGTGGAGCAGCAGTGATTTTAAACGTGCTGGAGATATTGGCAGTATGTCGGAGGTGCAGGTGAGTGCTAAACAGCGAAGGGCCTGATTCCACAGGTCCACCTTCTACTGACCTCCCAGACCCCAACATTTTTATTCCTTTTCTACTATCTTTTGCCAAACGGATCCGGATCGCATCCTGATGAACACCTGATGCAAACTGACCGGATCCGGATCAGAACCGTACGGTTCCGATCCGGATCCGGTCAGGTCATCCGGTCCGTTTGGCAGAGAACCGCAAGTGTGAACGGGGCCTTATTCACACACTTCTGATGCCTGAAAGATCAGCAGGATGCCACGCAACTGGTATTGATTAAAGTGTAACTGTCGGGCATAAAATCAAAAATCAATTCGTTATTTTTATCTGGTAAACAAGTAATAAGGGTGCTAACCAGGCAATCCAAAAGTTAAAATCTCTATTACTTTTCTTGTTTATAAATGATCATTCCCCAGTTTACTTGACTCTTATTTGGTACGTTGCCGCACAAAGGAAGTTGAAGGGCATGCTGGGTTGTCTTTTTTGCTTCTTTATTTCCCCTCAGACTTAACTACTGTACAGAAGCAAAAATAAATAAATAAATAAAAGCCAGCATGCCCTGCAACTTCCTTTGTGCGGCAACGTACCAAATAAGAGTCCGGTAAACTGGGGAACGATCATTTATAAACAAGAAAAGTAATAGCAATTTTAACTTTTGGATTGCCTGGTTAGCACCCTTATTACTTGTTTACCAGATAAAAATAAAGAATTGATTTTTGATTTTATGCCCGACAGTTACACTTTAAAAGGAAATACTTATGCCAGCAGCCGTATCCCTCTCACTTCAGGTGTCCTTAAAGCCCCGTCTACACGGGGAGATGTTGGGGAGATGTTGTGGCGATCGGCGGCCTCTTGCGCGTCCCCGCTCGCCGCGCGTGCGCCGCATTCGATTCCCCGCTCGTCCCCGCCGGCGCCTCTTATCTTCCACTCGATTCCCTGCCATTGTCCCCTCGCGGGGAGCGAGCAGGGAATCGGCGGAAGCAAGATCCATCCTGTCGGATCTTATCAATCGAGCCGCTGATGCGGCTCGATTGATAAGGAGAGTCGCGGCCGCATCTACGTGTGTAGATGCGGCTTTAAAGCAATTATGAGCTGGTACAGAGAGAGGGAGGTATAGTTATAAAATACCTCACATGATTGACTGCCCCCCCCCCCAAACAAACAAACAAATAAAAATAAATGAATGGAAGAGCTGTGCACGGTCTCACTACCTCACGTTAGAGTCCTGAGAAGCGAAGGTTAAAAATAAGTGAGTTGATTGGACCAGATTCACTCTGCATACAAACTGCAAATTAGTTTGGAGTAAGCTGAGGGTTAGCGATGTAATTGGGATACTGATAATTATTATAGATTTATATGCGATCATCTTCTATAGTGCTGTACAATATAAATAAGACGGTACAAAAGACAAAGGAAGTACAACACAAGTAATCCAAAATGTTCTACAATACAACAAGTGTATATATGTCATATATGCTGTATAATCTCCATATTTTTTATCCTGTCTATTGAAGATTACCTACAAATAAATAATACATAGCCTAGTGGCAAACATTCTAGTTCTAATGAGCAAGATGACACAAAATAAAGAGTGTGCTGCCCATGTAGTGATTATGTTGCAGCTGTTGAGTGCCCCACATGTACTGAGGTCTGTGGACTGCAGAGAGAAGTGCTTTGCTTTGATTAGTGTCCTGCCTCCATACATATGGAAAGTCTGACCTGACGCAATGCAGCTTCCTACACACAGATGACCTTACACAGATGTTTAGTGGAAACTCTGTAGCTGTGTACAGAAACATAGGTGTGTTTCCTAGGTGACTGTCTGCATCACTATGAACTGTTTATAGATCACAGAGTACAGTAATGGGCTACCTATTGCAAGCTTTTATCTTTGATGTCTTCCTTAAAGCAGACCTTAATTCAGAACTTCCTCTTTGCTCTAAAAGATAAGCAACAGCATGATACAACAAACAGAACATTTATATTGCGCTTTTTTTTTGGCGGCAGCCACTAGGACGCGCTCTATAGGCAGTAGCAGTGTTAGGGAGATTTGCCAAAGGTCTCCTACTGAATAGGTGCTGGCTTACTGAACAGGCAGAACTGAGATTCGAACCCTGGTCTCCTGTGTCAGAGGCAGAGCCCTTAAAGTGGATCCGAGGTGAACTTTTACTCATTGCATAATTGTGTTCCTTTCCCATTGTTTATAGGGCATTCCTCAAGCCAAATACTTTTTTGTTTTAATACTCGAATTCCCTATAAACTAAATAATCCACGCCCACAGGTTTTTAGAGAGCCTTGGCAGTAGCAAGGGCTCATGGGAGTTCAGTCTGGGCAGGAGGAGGAGGAGGTGTTACTAGCCATTGATTTCAGAGGCAGAGGGGAGGAGGGAGGAGGAGAGGGGATTAGGCTGATGACTCAAGATACAGATAAGCCTGCCTCTGTGTAATGTTTACAAACAACATGGCTGCTGTCATTGTATCACAGGAAGAAATAATTTTCTATTAAAGCTGTTTGCAGCTAGATTTGCTGTGTAAACGATCTAAATTTTAGAGAAGATATATAGACAAGTTACTTGTTATAGTTAGTTTTTCATCTCGGATCCGCTTTAACCATTACACTATCCATTGCAGCTGATACAAATCCTGCAATAAATCTGCAGTGCGCCTACTTCCTACTTTTATGGAAGCAGACACAGGTTTAACATCCTTTGTTTACATATTAGCTGCTCTGCTGAGGCAGCCAGCTGAAACAGATGAGGGATCAAATTACAGTTGTGATTAGTCACAGAGGGGGAATTAGACAGGCTAAACTCTCTAAATACATACATTGTGCATTTCTCCGGTTTTCCTTCTGTCCTGTGCAAGAATTCAGGTCCACCATTCTGCTGAGAGTTAGCCAGAAACCACAACAGTTATCTCTGTAATAGGAGCAGTAGGGTATTGTACCGTGTTGGCCATCAGTAAAAGCAAGACATTTTAGATCAGGATGATACCATTTATTGGTTAACTAAAAAGAATAAGAATAAGCAAGCTTTCAGCCTTGCAGCCTTCATCAGGCTTAAATCCTGTAAGCTTTCTGTAATAGGTTAATCTTAAAATTCTATGGTTATCGCTTAACAATCACCTATACTATACTGTATGTTCAGATGTATATATGGGCAGCACAGTGGATAAGTGCTTGCACTCTCTTTGCAGCACTCAAGTCTCACAGTGCCCACGTTGCGTTACATTGTAACGCAGTGCGTCAAGTTAGTGCTGCATGCTGTACGCTATAAGCAGCTAAGCCGCGTTACACTGTTTGCACATGCTCAGTGATGTTGGAGGAGGAGGTCTCCCCTCCTCCTCCTCAGCCAGGCACATGGCTAATTAATATTCACTGCACTCAGTGATGTGCAGTGTTTACTTCTGGAGCGGCCGCTCTGTGCGGCGATTGGCTGGCAGGAACACGTGATGCCGCATGCGTCCAAGAGTACGCATCACGGCATCACAGGACGCATGAAGAGCCGCTTAACGCGGCTCAATGTAACGTCCAGCTTCAACCCCACTATGCGTTGCGTTAGGGGCACATGATGCGACCTTAACGTGGCATCTAGCGCAATGTCTTAGTGGGAAAGAAGCCTCAGTGTTCTAGTTTCCATCCACAATCCAAACATATACTTAATTGGCTTCCATCTCCGGTCTAGTGCACACCAAAACAGCTAATGCGATTAGTAGCGCCTTGCGATAGGGATTTTGTGAAGGGAATTTCAGAGTGTTTTTTGCTCATTCATTCAAATTAAATCCCTCCAGAAAATGCTACCTGCAGCAGGTTTTTGATTTTAGAAAAATCAGAATTCTGCTGTGGGAACACCCTCTTAGGGTTTCAGTAGCCGAGCGCTTTTTAAAGCGCTGGCGATCTGAAAAGCACTCCGAAGCGGTCTTTTGCACTAGCCCACAAACTGTAGACTTTACTACAGGGCTGTGGAGTGTGTACAAAAATATTCCGACTTCAACTCCTTAGTTTATGAAACCAACGACTCCGACTCCAGGTACCCAAAATGGCTCCAACTCCTCGCCTCCTTAGTCTAATACTTACCGGGGCTGTGGATTTGGTATAAAAATAATTTGACTCTTCAGTTTATGAAACCTCCGACTCCAGGTACCCAAAGTTGCTCCGACTCCTTAGTCTAATACTTACCAGAGCTGTGCATTTGGTACAAAAATGTTCCGACTTGAACTCCTCAGTTTATGAAACCTCCGACTTCAGGTACCCAAAATTGGTCCGACTCCTTAGTCGAATACTTACCAGGGCTGAAGACTTGGTACAAAAATCATCCGACGACTCAGTTTATGAAACCTTCGACTCCTACTCTGACTCCAGGTACCCAAATTTGCTCTGACTCCAAAGCCTTGCTTTATTAGGCCCATTAGAATTTGAGCCCCTCTCAGACAGGTAGTTCCCAGCCCAGGTGAGTTGACCTTTTAGCAAAGAATTATTATCCTGTGATTGAAGAGTGAACTCTAGATGACGATGTGCCTTTATTTGACTGCTACAGCACCTAAATGCTCATTCAAGCAGTGCTCAAGTCATGTTATCAGTTTAGAGTATTAGGGCCAATCAGGAACAGGAGGAAGTGAATTTGATTGGCCCAATTCCAAGCTACATACAATTGTTCCTTTCATCTTTAGTCCATACTCTATTTATGCTTATCAGTGTGCAAGTAGGCACCTCATGCATCTGAACCTGAATTCTAACCAGGGCACAACTTCAGGTTCTTAACCTTAAGGCAGGGGTCACACTTGTCAGCTTTCGTGCGCGTTTTCTGCACAGAAAAACTGTTTTCAACTGAGAACTCATGTTAATCAATGAGCTAGGTCACACTTGAATGTAGATTTCGCACGCAGAAAAAAAACTGACATCTTGCGCAATTTGACAGTTTTCTCTATAAATTACATTAGCTGTTGTAAGGTAGAGGTCACATTTGTCTTTCAGTTTTCTGCAAAGTGTAGAAACTGAAAGACAAGTATGACCCCTGCCTCAAGCAAACACACAGGCATCTACCAATAAGTGCTTTTTACAGGGAGCAACAAATTCTTCCACTCAGTGTTAATAAAGAATGGGCTGTATTAATGGCATTGGAGCAAGAGAGCTGTATTTAAAATAAAAAAAAAAAAAATCAATTCAAGTATATTGCATTATCAATCAGGGCCCCATTTTAAACACGGTAAGGCTCAGTTCACACATGAACTGCGCTGCGTAATATGTTGGCGCTTTATAAATACAATAAATAAATAAAGCTGTACATTTCCTGTCCAGTCCGGTCCTGCACTGTCTTGTCAATTTTGCATCAGTTATGCAGAAGCGTAGCATTAGGGCGTGCAGAGGTTGCGACCGCATCGGGGCCCTGGGGCCAGAGAGGTCCACCCTCAACCACAGTATTAGCTTTATTGGTCCTATGCAGATAATAATCACTTCTATGGATGCTGTGAACAGTAGTAATCATTAACCCACAGTTTCCTATCCCCTTCTTGCACCTCTGACACTGTAGTTGTCCTTGTTAGGTTTTGGTGCGCCATATCAATTATGTACGGAGTGCTTGGGGGGTCCCCAATGTAAAATTTGCACCAGGGCCCACGGCTTCTTAGCTAGGCCACTGCAGTTATGCATCCGTTTTCTGTCAGTTTTACCTGATTGGGCCAGAATTGTCCACGTTTTATGTGTAAACACAACTATAGAAACACATACAAAACTGACAGGACTGGACCTGACTAGAAATGTACACCTTTAAATAAATAATAAAACGGTTTCTATCATAATCTACATTTTTACACCATTTCATGAAGCTAGTAATGTATGGTTTGCTTGCCGCCGCCTCCTCTGTGTCACTATAAGATACAGAGAACTCTATAGTGATCTCAGTCGCCCTCCCCCTGCCCCGCCCCAAAACCATTTTATGTCACTGAACTCTCAAGAGATGTCATGAAAATTCCGCAGAGAAAAGATAAATGATCATAAGAAATTGGATATTTCTGACAGATGGTTGCCATTACTTATGTGACCATAACGCTAAGTGCTTCAGCTTTCCACATCACGCATTGTTTCTTTATTACCATTTCATATCACACCTCCCAACTTTTCGAAATGAGAGGACACCTTTTAGGGCAAACCGTTTAAGCAGAGCGCTCTGCAATGCCTCCAGTTACAGCAAACCTGAAGTGAAAATAAACTTATGAGATAATGGATTGTATGTGTAGTACAGCTAAGAAATAGAACATTAATAGCAAATAAAAACGTCTCATACTGTTTTCCAGTACAGGAAAATTAAAAAAAAAAATAACAAAAAAAAACTTCAGTTGTCTATGCAAAAGAGATTCTCTGAGCTATTCAAGTCCTGTTTTCTGAAGCACTTAAAGAGACACTGAAGCGAAAAAAATATATATGATATAATGAATTGGTCGTGTACTATGAATAATTTCTAGAAGATTAGCAGCAAAGAAAATATTCTCATACTTTTATTTTCAGGTATATAGTGTTTTTTCTAACATTGCATTATTCTATAATATGTACAGATTACACAACACTCAGCATTCAAAATGAGTCTTTCAGAGCAGTCTATGAAGTAATGACCTCTCCTCTAGCAGAGAAAAAGTAAACAGTTCACTTACAGTTGAGATAATAAAAGTCAGAAAACAGCCCTCTCCACGACTAACTTAGTTGGAGAGCTTAATGGCTTGTTTGCATAGAGATAACAACTGGAGTTTCTCAACTCTTCCTGTACTGGAAACAATTAGACTGATGTATCTGATCTTAATGTTTTATTTCTTAGCTGTGCTACACATACAAATCATATCATAATTTTTTTTCCGCTTCAGTGTCTCTTTAAAGAGACTCTGAAGTCTCCTAAAAAAAATGAGATTTTTACTTTAAAAACCTCTTTAACCTTATTGCATCTTCTAAAACACTGCATCCCCGCCGCTGACAAAGCCATAAATTACCCCCGCAATATCCACAACTTTCTTGGTCGTGGATTTTGCTGCTGGAGGAGGCAGAGCTTTCAGCTGCAGCTCTGCCTTTATGCGAGTCAATCAGCGCGTATCTCCGCCTCTCCCCGCCCCTCTCTGTGAAGGAAGACTGAGAGGGGCGGCGATCCGCGCTGATAGACGCGTGTAGAGGCAGAGCTGCAGCTGAAAGCTCTATGCGGAAGGAGCCCCGCAATGTCCCCCATGTAATATGAGGTGATTTATGGCTTTGTCAGCGGCGGGGATGCAGCGTTTTAGGAGGGGCAATTAGGTTAAAGAGGTTTTTAAAGTAAAAACCTAGTTTTTAGGAGACTTCAGAGTTTCTTTAAACAGCCAAGAAACGGTGAGAACAAAACAGCTTGAGATAAGGTTTTACTGCAGGAAAGTTTAAAGGGTCATTATTTATGCTTTGTTTTATAGCTTAAAAGACCGAGTTTAGTGTCTAAACTACAAATATGACAGAATTATGCAATGTTATTAAAAAAAAGCTAAAATAAAATGACTCTATTTTCTTTGCTACTAATGTTCTATTCATTATCCGTACTACACATACAATTCATTGCATCATAAGTTTTGTTTGCTTCAGGTCTGGTTTAATAAGATCTTAAAAGTAAAAAAAAGTTCACAATAAGATAAAATAGATGTGATGCTATTTGTTTCGTGGAAACCATAACCATTAATCCGTTATTTAGTTCTGATTTAGCCTAGCTACAGTGCCACCCAATCACTTAAAGAGACACTGAAGCGAAAAAAAATATATGATATAGTGAATTGGTTGTGTACTATGAATAATTACTAGAAGATTAGCAGCAAAGAAAATATTCTCATATTTTTATTTTCAGGTATATAGTGTTTTTTTCTAATATTGCATCATTCTATAATATGTGCAGATTACACAACACTCAGCATTCAAAATGATTCTTTCAGAGCAGTCTGTGAACTAATGACCTCTCCTGTGGCAGAGAAAAAGTAAATAGTCCAGGAACAGTTTAGATAATAAAAGTCAGATAACAGCCCTCTCCACGACTTTTAAAGTCGTAGAGCTTAATGGCTTTTTTGCATAGCAATAACTGGAGTTTCTTGACTCTTCCTGTATTGGAAACAATTAGACTGATGTATCTGATCTTAATGTTTTATTTCTTAGCTGTACTACACATACAAATCATAATATCATAATTTTTTTTTGCTTCAGTGTCTCTTTAAGGCAGCACATGGGTACTTTGTGTTATTGGCATACGTTCTGCAGCATGTTCAGGCGTCTGTTGTACCAATCTGATTCTGTAATAAAAGATGTATCGCCTCTTCTCTCATAAGACATGTCCTTTAGCTCCACCTAGCGGTCAACAAGCCAGTTGCACGCTAATTGTTACAAACCCGTTTGAATCAAGTAAACTTTTTTGTTGTTGTTTTTGATCTACTAAAATTAAATATCACATTTTTAACTTTCCAGGATAAAGAGCCAAGAGGAATAATTCCTTTGGAGAATCTGAGCATTCGAGAGGTTGAGGATCCCCGAAAGCCAGTAAGACTTCTGGGTCTTGTGCTTGTAAATGTCATTCTTGTCTAAACACTCGTAGTTCTGGTGGAAATAGTTCATTGAAATAACTAGAAAATCGGAGTTCTCTTCACTTTGCTAGTTGGTTTAGGCCTACAAGAAGTGGTAGTCTTTCTATGAGGCCTGATTGTCAGGTAGCCATATCTTCCTGGAGACCCTGGTAAATGGTTTCAAATCGATTGCAACACAATGAAATGTATTCTGTGACTCTTAGAATGGTCTTGTTTTCATTCAGCGTAGACAAACAACTGTTCCTCCTCTTTTTGTTTCAGAACTGCTTTGAGTTGTATAACCCAAGCCACAAAGGCCAAGTCATAAAGGCCTGTAAAACAGAAGCTGACGGGAGAGTGGTTGAAGGAAACCATGTTGTGTACAGGATATCAGCCCCAACCCCTGAGGAGAAGGAGGAATGGATAAAATCCATCAAGTGAGTGTTTCCTTATTGTAAATCTCTGCTAATTCACATTGGAGCTGTCATACACTGCAGCATTTGTAAACTGGAATATAGATGTTACCAGGTGCCTGCAAGTATCTTTGTCATACTTAAATCCCTTCACAATCAGGAAGCCCCCTTATTCCAGGTGCAAACTGAATAGGCACCTTGACTAACAGCTTTGTGCTCCCCTCACAAAATGAGAGCCCCTCACCTGCTAGCAGCAGTGATTTTATTGGTCTGTAGACATGGAGATAGGCATGGCAGACCTCCATGTCACAGGAAATGCCCTGAAAGCACAACAGAAGTGTGAGGGATGTGGAGGCTGCCATATTTATTTTCTTTTAAATAATGCAGATTGTTTGGCTGTCCTGCTGAGCCTTTGTCTGTAATATTTTTAGTCCTAGACACTGAAAAAGTGTGCAGATCAGGTGCCCTGACTGAATCGCACACCTGAAACAAGCATGTGGCAAATCCAGTCAGACTTCAGACACTACTGATGCCGGGCTGCCAGGCTACTGGTATTGTTTAAAAGGGAATTTATAGATCAGCCTTCTTATCCCTATCACTTCAGTTGCCCTTTATCACAGTGTAGGCAGTAAGTTGTGGGCATGGAAATTGTGAACAATAATGATAATAATCCGTACATTTGTATAGCACTTTTCCCGTCGGACTCAAAGCGATCAAGGGCTGCAGCCACTGGGACGCACTCCAGAGGCCACCCTGCAGTGTTATGGAGTCTTGCCTTGAACTCCTTACTGAATAGGTACGGACCCTAGCCAGGATCCAAACCCTGGTCTCCCATGTCTAAGGCAGTGCCCTTAAGCAGTACACTATCCAGCCACTGATGTACAAGATGTATAGTACCTTGCATTACTACTACATCAATACTGTCAACATCATCATTTGTTCATGATATCTATTCTGCCTTGCAATGTGATACTTGTGATACTTTACCTAATACTTGGGGGCACCGCTAACTACTTAATACTGAGGGTAGTTCTGGCTACCTAATATTAAGGGGTGTACCTGTAGCTACCTATGATGTGCAAGGGAAGAGCACACTTGCAGTGCGGTTCGGCGGGGGTTTGTAGGTTCATGGAGGGCAAAGTCAACGGTGCCAGGAGATCTGTGCCTATAGGCTCCAGTGATGTAAATCCGGGCTTGCGTACAAGGCTGAATTCATGGGATATGGCACCTTCTGCTACACTGTAGTAGGTCAACTCCTTTGGTGGCATAATTTGGTTATGACTTAGCAAACTGTGTATGTATAATTCCCAACACTTTAGTTAGAATGAGGGGTTGGTTAAACCCTCTTCTGTCTTAATTGCTTATTGAGCCCATTTGGGAAGGGGGGGGGGGATGGGGGTAATACACCTCAGTTTCTGCCCTAACCAGGGCTGAATTGTGGACCCCGCTCTCGCAGAGACAGAAAGTGATGAACAGCAATTCATGTTCTGGAAAATGAACATCTATCCGGTTTCTTCCGTGTGTCCATGTCCTGTTAAACAATTTTAACCCAGTTCTTGGTAGGGATAGGTGTTGAAAATAATTCTTGCCAAAAGGGGCTGGGTTGGGATAGTGATGAGCTCAGAGGTGAATCGAACTGCTTTCCAATATGTTCTATACCAGAATAATATTTTTGGCTACAGCTGCATTTAAAATAAGTCTATTATTAGTCCTGATGATGATTAACCCTTAATTATGTTGCTGTTTATTTTCTACTCTAGAGCAAGCATCAGCAGAGATCCCTTTTACGACATGCTAGCAACAAGGAAGAGAAGAATCGCAAACAAAAAATAACCCATTTCAGCTCGCATCAGCTTTTCATGAAGTATCTTATAATACAAGTCAATGGACCAACCTTACCCTGGACTTACGTTGCCTCTTTGGGCTTCACAAGGAATACAGTTTTCAGTGGGGATACCTGCAATACTAGTTGAAGAGCATCAACACAGAATTTAGAGAAATCAAGGATATGCACAGATGTCTGCAATATTCTGGCCTTTTAATTTATTTTTCATTGTTTTTCTGTTTCATTTTAAGTCCAGACAATGTAGACTTGAAGAACAAGCATCACGTTTGGCTACCACTATGTAAATTTCTCCCATCCGGCACATTTGTATTAGTCAACCAAAACACTATATGTCCATATCGGTAGTAGAGACCTGTTGGTTTATTGTTCCGTTTGGTGGAGTATTTTCAAGAAGGGCAGCTATATAAATGGTACGGCTCCTGGTGGACCAGGCAAGACTCGAGCATAGCTTGGCTTTTTGGTTTTCATTGCTTTGAAGAACCCTGCAGCTATCCGGACATGGACTTTGCTGTGAGTAGCAGATGTCATCGATCTATCCTCTCAACTGTAATCTGCTGGTTCTCGGACAATGGACTCACTCCCGGAAATCACCAAAGTGGGTTACAGTCCTTAAAACATGTCTCTGAATGACCACTGAATAACAAATCTATAAGCTAATATGTCTGTACAGAGTATCTTTATATGATCTATAAAAACATATATAAATACATATATATAGGCTGACGATGGCTTATAGTGACTATCTGTAATAGCTGAAGCAGCAGGAAGCCACACTTGTGCCTGTCCAAGAAGGTATTATGCTATATATTTGTTTTCCGAGAGGACAGTTGCATTCCGGCATGCATGAGGGAGCAGAGCAGGGCCGACTCTGCTGCAGCGAGTGGTTTGATGTTTAATACAAGAAGATCACAAATTCTGCCTTAAACAATCTAATCACTAATGTCTTTCAGGCATGATTTGCCTAGGGGCAGTAGATGCCTTTTCTTTTATCTTTTGCTGTTGCCGATCTAGTCTGTGAGGTTTTTAACGGGGCACAATAATATTTCGCACTGCTGTGACGTTACTCACGGTGGTATATGAAGAGGGGGGGATGTGATATCTCATTCGTAGACCTCATACAAGTCTATGACCGTATACAGTGTATAACTATATGCAATGCTGTTTTAATGTATAATTGTAACAAGTGTTTGGCTACAGGAAGCCCCCATGTTTAGGTAATATTCAGTGTCGCAGAAACCTTTGTTTTTTTTGTATTGTTTTTGTTTGTTTGTTTGATTTTTTTTTTTTTTTGCTACATTTTATTGGTTACTTTCTGTAAAAATATTTGTACAAATGATTCCCTGCCATTCAGTTTAATGTGGCAAGTCACACATCCCACCTCTTTATTTTGAGGTGTATGTAACTTTTTGGCTAGTTTACCATACCTCAATAATTTTTAAAGGGAATGTATAGGTTTTTTTTTTATTTAGCGGTGTTTATTATTAAAAAGTAAAAACGGAAAAAAGCATGAAATATTAAACACCTTTTTTCCTTCTTATTGATAGCGTTTGTGATCAGAAGAGACAAGATAGCATTACTAGAGCCCAGACTAGGCACTGCTGTTCTCTATAGAGGTATCTGCAGCAGCAACAAATATGTGGCCTTTCAGTTCTTAAAGTCATATGTAATTATGCTTGTGAAACATGCCAACAGGTGGAGCTCTAAGCAAACATCACACATTTTGTTTGTGGTATTTATTATTTTTCTGATTAAAAAAATCTTAATAAAAAAATAAAGTAAAACGCAAATTAAAAAAAAGAGAGCTATACATTCCCTTTATATTAAAATAGATGTAGCTGAGACTGGTATGTAAAACCAGCTAAAGACCAAAGTGCACATATTCTCTTTAGCAGCCAATCCGTTTCCATGTGTAAAGCAGGATCTTATTGTAAATAATTTTCGATTGTGTTTAAGCAAACGTTCTTTTATGAATTTTCAACAATTTACCTGAAATACAGGTTTTACCAAACTTGAGTTTTATCGAAAGTGAAATATTTTGGAATCCGATTTTATACTAATGCAGAGAACTATGCCATACTTGAAATTGCCTGCCAATCCTCTGATTGTTCTAGGTGCTCCTTCTACCGTTTTTTAACATGGAACTTCAGCTTTCCAAATTTTTTAATCCTATTTAAACACCAATTGTTTAATTGGAAAAAAAAATTCCTCACCTGCCTCAACTATGCTGTAAAAGGCTCCCATAATGCAGTGCATCTGAATAAGTGTGTCTTTTCAGAATGTCTGTAGGAGGGAGGGACTTGGTGATATCATCACACTCTGCTCAGCTCCACCAACATCGAAAAGACAGTCTGAGACTAGACTAGGGGGACATTAAAGCCCTACCAAAAACAGCAGGCTGCCAGGCTGACAGAAAAAATGCTGAAAAACGTTTTTTTTGCTCTCTGACATTGGAGATGATTTTTTTATACAATTGCATATGCATCTCTATTTAAAAGATAAAATATCTTGATTTCTACTTTAAGGTGTCCTACAAGCTTAATTGCTCTGAAAACATGTTTCATGCTTTAGTGATAAACCTAATACCATTAATATCAGTTTGCCTCACAAAATGGCTACCTTTTGTGCGAGTCGATAAAGAGGACTAGTCATGGCTGGGCTTGTACAAATATTGTAATATTCATGTTTTGATTATTATACTAATTTAGACTTGCTCATGAAATCTGTCTCCTTGTGCTGGCTCCTGAGTGTACATACAGCTCCTGAGTGCACATACAGCTCCTGAGTGCACATACAGAGCCAAGTAATAACCCTTCGGTGGAGAGGATTGTATATAGCTGCAGGGTCTCCCTTATTGAATAGCATCATGCATACTCTGGAAGCAGGAGACAATCTAGTTTAATGAGATCTTAAAACGCTGGATTACTTAGATGTTGCCACCAAACCTGGCTGGGGCTGCACACCATCTCACCAGTCCTCACTATGGTGTGATATAACGTCTGAGGTCTTTGGAGAGGGATGTGGACTCTTTCTGCTACCTTCACTATGGTATGAGAACTGCTGAAGGCTGCGGTCCCTCTCACCAATTCTCACTATGGTATGAGAACTGCTGAAGGCTGCGGTCCCTCTCGCCAATTCTCACTATGGTATGAGAACTGCTGAAGGCTGCGGTCCCTCTCGACAATTCTCACTATGGTATGAGAACTGCCGAAGGCTGCGGTCCCTCTCGACAATTCTCACTATGGGATGAGAACTGCCGAAGGCTGCGGTCCCTCTCGACAATTCTCACTATGGTATGAGAACTGCCAAAGGCTGCAGACCCTCTCAGTAATCCTCACTATGGTTTGATATGACAGCGTTTTGCAACCTCATAGCAATTTGTTTTTAAACCCAAAGCCATGTTTACTGGATCACTAAGTTCTCCTATGACTTCCAGTGTCCTCTGGTATTGAACCAATCAACCAGAAGTAATAGAAATATGAAGTCATGCATTTTAGAAAGGGCAGAAAATTCCAAGCTTAAAGGAATACCAAGGTAAAAATAAACCGATTAGATAAACAATTTTATCTATTTTTCTAAAAATAACTTTTTTTTAATATGTCCCAGTTTTATTTTATATTATACTAAAATCTACTTTTTACTGTTTCATTATCTCTGCTCAATGACACATTGATTGAAATATGTCAGAGCTAAAATACATGAACCATTGACCCTTTTTATCTCTTTCCTGCTCTCAGAAGTAATTTTCTGCCAGGAAAGTGTTTTATGGCTGTAATTCCTTATCAAGGAGGGTTACGCTATGGTCCGACCCCGGTCCCGCCCTGACTGGACAGAAACGGTCACTTGCATTCCTGATGTTTAACTCTTTCAGACAGAAAAAAAAAGGAACACAGCATAGTTATTTGTGCTTTTGGCACTGTACATACACATGTCTTTCTCAAGTCACATGTCGCCTTGTGTATCCTTTAAGAGGACCTCTTGCTTCTTGGGTCATCCTCCTGTAAGCTAGCTACAGCTAAATGAAAAGCTAATGGACAGATTTCATAAATAAAATATGAATTCTTTCTTGTAATCCCAGCCACAACTGGTTCTTTATTAGTATTGCTTTTCTATGTGAATTGGAAAATCGGTTAGTTATAAGTTATCTAAAAGTATCTTGCTTGCAACAGTCTTCTGTGTTTCAGAATGACTGCTGTAGCCCTCACGGCATTTCGTTTTGACACACATGCATCTTTTTCCTTTATAGTGTTTTTTTTTAATTTATTTTTTATAGTGTACATCCTATTAAAACTGGTCACTCCATTTTTGGGGGAGTCAGATATGATCTAGTTTTTCATCCTAATCTATGAATACAGTGGGGGAAATATCCCTATGGGATCTTCTGTCTGGTGCTGAGCAGAATGGTCTTCCCAGTCCAAGACTGGCTTCTATTTATCCCTGTTGAAAGTCGAGCAGGGGGTGGCCATACAACCCACAGAAAAATGCTGGAGGCTGTATTCTGGCATATCTTAAAGTGGATCTGAGATGAACTTTTACACATTGCATAATTGAGTTCCTTTCCTATTGTTTTATAGGGCATTCCTCAAGCCAAATACTTTTTTGTTTTAATTCTCTAATTCCCTATAAACTAAGCAAGCCATGCCCACAGGTTTTCAGAGAGCCAAGGCGCTTTCAGACAGTAGCAAGGGCTCATGGGAGCTCAGTCTGGGCAGGAGGAGGAGGGGGGGGGGGGGGGGGGGGGTATTACTAGCCAGAGGTTTCAGAGGCAGAGGGGAGGAGGGAGGAGGAATTAGGTTTTTTTTGCTCAAGATGCAGATAAGCCTGCCTCTGTGTAATGTTTACAAACAACATGGCTGCTGTCTTATCACAAGAAGACAGAATCATATTCTATTAAAGCTGTTTGCAGCTAGATTTGTTGTGTAAACTATCCAAACTTTAGATAACATATATAGACAAGTTACTTGTTATAGTTCGTTTTTCATCTCGGATCCGCTTTAAGTGGCTGATTTCTGTACTGTAAGAAGTATGTCACTCCCATCATCCCCTGCGCTGTGCTGCACAGGAAGACCAGATGATTTTTCATGCACCAAATTTCTCTACTCAGACAAATCTGCTAATAGCAACACTTTTTATTAAAATCCCACAAAATGAATTTGTCAGATTTTGAAATACCCAGATGCATAAAGTTTAGCTCATTGGAAAGCTTTAATAAACTGAACGGATGGCTTGATAGCAAGAGGGATATTGGAGATGTACAGTACAAAACCAGTGGGTTTTTGTTCCTGCAGCACCCCCAATCGTGGAGTTATCAGGTTTGGTTGGACTTGCACAATCTGTAAGCAAAACATGCTTTTTCTGTGACGCCGCAGTTGGTTTTTGCCTTGTTATCCCTGTTCTGTCCTGAATTCTTTCCTTGCACTGAACGTTTGTTTATTTTTTAAAATGTTTCCACTTTTACTTTGTTAAAAGCCATGTTTAAGGGCTATCTCAGCCTACAGAAATATTAACAGAAGAACTATATCACTTTCAAGATTCAGCTGGTCTAAATCTTGTGCTCAGAAAACAGGTTGGTAACTTTTTTTTAGTCCTAAAAAAACAGTTTGTGCTTTTTCAGTACAGAGTTTGTATTTTAGAGCAGCATTCTGTATGCTGGTGATGTACAGCGATTCATCCAGGGTAAAAACCCCATCCTATCCTGTTATCTCGTTTTGTAGACTGGAGGCTCCCATTTCAGTGTCTTGCGTAACATTCTCCTATTTATTTTTTAGTATCTTCAGAATGTTTGTATCTGCATTGAAATTTAATTTTAAAAATATGTAAATAGTGTACAGTTGTATATTAGCTTATGTGCAGAAATGTAAGCCCAATTCTTTGCATGTAGAATTCTGTATCTTTTCAGATCATATAACTCCATACAAAAAACCTGCAAATACAGCAAACCCTTTCTTGGAATATAATTAAAGAAGTATATTGTTCAAACATTATTGGTATCTGTGGAATTGTACTTTTTATGGACTGAGACAACTTGTGAGGGTCATTTTCTATGGAATATAACATTTTTTTAGATGAGCAGCTGCAATCGTGATTTACTACAGCGGTACTTAACCACTTAACCCCCTGCGGTACGGATTTCTCCGTCCCTTTTTGCACCCTTAAAAAAACCAAGGGACGGAGAAATCCGTACCTCCCGCGCTACCGCCGCTGTCCGCGCTCCCGCCGCTTGTGCACGCGCTCCTGCCGCTCGTGCATGCTGCCGCCGCCCGCTCGCCCGGAGGTCAATGAACGGAAAAATCCATTCCCGTTCGTTGATCTAAGACCCCGCAATGATCTGCTGCTTCTATGAGAAACAGTGCGATCATTGTGATTTTCCCAGCCTTCCGAACGCTTACAGGTCGCATGAATTCCAACTCACTGTGGCCATCTTGTGGCCAAATAGTAAAACTACACTGTAAAGCATTTTACATATACAAATACATTAGTTTTACACAATAAATTAACTCATTACCTCCCACATTCCCCAATTTATTTATTTTTTGTAATTAAAAAAAAAAATACAGTAAAAAAAACAAACATAAATAGTTACCTTAGGGACTGAACTTTTTAAATATTTATGTCAAGAGGGTATAACACTGTTACTTAAAAACTACGGTCTTGTAATTAGGGATGGACGCAAAACTGAAAAAAATGCTCCTTTATTTCCAAATAAAATATTGGTGCCAAACATTGTGATAGGGACATAATTTAAACAGTTTTATAACCGGGACAAATGGCCAAATACATTTCATGGGTTTTAATTACAGTAGCATGCATTATTTAAAAACTATAATGGCCGAAAACTAGGAAAAAATGTGGGAAAAAATTATTTTTCATTTTCCCATTAAAACACATTTAGAATAAAATAATTCTTGGCATAATGTCCCACCTAAAGAAAGCCTAATTGGTGGCGAAAAAAACAAGATATAGTTAATTTCATTGCGATAAGTAGTAATAAAGTTATAGACGAATGAATGGAAGGAGCGCTGAAAGGTAAAAATTGCTCTGGTGTTCAAGGGGTAAAGCCCCTCAGTGGTGAAGTGGTTAAAGAATATGGGTATACCACTCACTCTCACAAACTTGGGCGGAGCTTGATCCCGAGGGGTCATTTCACTGAATAAGTCCTGGTTGATTCCAGCAGTTGTAACTGTTATATAGTGAAGGCCGTCACCTTTCTTTTTTTAACTGACTGATGTCATCAGAATGCATGTGTGGAGAGAATTGTAGTTAGAAAAGAGCGTTTTGTCTTTATATACAAACAAAATTGAATGGTTGTTGTAAAGCAGTTTTATGCTAGGTACACACCATACAATTTTCTGGCAGTTTTACCTGCCAGATCTATTTTTTTCAAACATGTCCAATCTGAATTTCGATCGATTTTCAGATCAATTTCCATAGAAGTAAACAAAAACCAATCGAAATTCAGATCAGACATGTTGGGAAAAAAAATCGATCTGGCCGGTAAATCTGCCAGAAAATTGTATGGTGTGTACCTAGCATTAGTAAAGTAATTGCAGCAGGGTAAATGATTGGAAAAAGGGTGGTTTATTGTGATGAATGGGGAATAGAAGAAAAGCTGATCAGGTCCTCAATGCCCACCTGTTAACAAGCCTTCTTCACCATCTATATGTATGGGGGTGTGTGTGTGTGTGTTTGTGTGTGTGTGTGTGTGTGTGTGTGTGTGTGTGTGTGTGTGTACATGCGCCGCGATCACTCGAAACGCCTTAACCGATTTCAACAAAACTTGCTATACAGATTCCTTACTACTTGAGATGCTCAACTTCGGAACCGGACGAAATCCGGATAGTTGTTATCCGGATTTCATCAGGTTAAATCAGATCACCTGTGCGGGGTGGGCAGGAGGGTTAATCTTACCTAATGCCTTCTTAGATATTTTTTTTTTTACTAAAAAAAAAAATAAAAAAATTTACATAGAAAGAGGGACAAAGTCCTGAAAGAGGGACTAATGAGGAGGAAAGAGGGACAATTGGGAGTAATGGAGTTGGATCCTTTTCATACTGCCTGCAGAGGAGGGGGCAAGGAGACTGTATAATATTAAGGTCTTCTCTCTGCTCACAGCTTTCAGGACAGTACAGAAAGCATGGCTATGCATGCAGGACAGAGTGGGGGGCGGGGTTGCACAAACACATACACAGCACAGAAGCTGCTATCCTCTCTTTTCACATAGCAAAGATGCAGGCAGCCAATCAGCATCCCCTGGAGAGGAAAGAGTTAGCCTGCACCTCTGTAATTACAGGAGAAATCAGCAGTGTTGCCAACCTCGGAAATACATTTTTACTGACAAAGCACACAAAAAATTTACTGACAGAACACTTTTTTTATTGACATCTAATATTACCGAACTTTTGAACTGTCCTCTGCAGGTAAAAAAAACCCCAAACAATACGACAGACAATTGCGATAATAAGCTTCAGAAGACAGAGCTATCTGTGACTTTGAAAGTCGTGGAGCTCAGTCGCTCTTTTGCATAGATAACTGTTTAACTCTTCCTGTACTGGAAACAATATTAGACTTATGTCTCTGGTCCTAATGTTTTATTCTCTCAGCTCAGCTGTACTACACATACAAATGATAGCATAATTTTTTTTGCTTCAGTGTCTCTTTAAAAGAGACCTAAACATTTGTGAATAAAAGAAAAATTTGCTGAGGTGTGAGTTGACTGAGTGCCTGAACAGAAATGGTAACTAGATGTGTCTGCAACTACTTGGTTTAAGTTGCATGCCTACCAAATATTTTTTTTTACTGTGATATATAAAAGGAAAAAAAAAATGAAATCAGGAGTGAGTTCCCAGGTAACAAAATAAAAATTAAGGTCACCCTCAGGGCCCGTTCTCACCTGAGCGGGAATCGTGCGATTCCCGCTCACGGCAAACTGCTAGCGGTTCTGCAAAAACCGCTACACAATGTAGCGAGTGGCAGTGTTCTCACTGTTGCGGTTAGCGATAACCGCAACCGCGCTGCATGCAGTGGTTTGCCGGTGACGAGCGTTCCGCAATTAGTGATCGTGATTAGCGTGCATAGCACGCTAATCGCGATCGCTCCAAAACCGCCGCAGTGTCCAGTGATTTTTTTGAGCTAATTGCGGGAAAATCACTCCCGCAAAACGCCAGCGGTAATCGCTGGCGGTCTGTGATTGCAAGTGTGAACAGGCCCTAAGGAAGGTTCATAAATGGTGGCCTAAGGCCACTGAGTATCACCTACAACTTTTCCAGGACAGCTGTATAGCTGTCTGTATATCTGTACTTCCTGTATTGCTAGCAGACCCAGAACAGATGCTTATAGGCCAGTCACCATACATGACTAGTGGGCAGCAGGAGAGTTGGGTGTCCACAAGGTCTTTACAATTTCAAGAATTTTTAGTTAAAAAAAACAAATGATAGACAAATCTGTGTTTTTTTTTTTTTTTTTTTAGAAAATTCGTGTTTTTTTTTTTTCAATAATACAGCAGCACGGTGGCGTACTGGTTAGCTCTCTCGCCTTGCAGCTCTGGGTCCCTGGTTCGAATCCCAGCCAGGGCACTATCTGCAAAGAGTTTGTATGTTCTCTCCGTGTCTGCGTGGGTTTCCTCCCACATTCCAAAAACATACAGATAAGTTAATTGGCTCCCCCTAAAAAAAATTGGTCCTAGACTACAGTACTTACACTACATAATATAGACATATGGCAATGGTAGGGATTAGATTGTGAGCTCCTTTGAGGGACAGTTAGTGACAAGACAATATATATGCACTGTACAGCGCTGCGTAATATGTCGGCGCTATATAAATACTTAATAATCTCTTAAGTGAACACTATTTTCTACATCAAGGTGGTGCAGTATTGCTTACTATGTTCTCTTTAGCATTATACATAAACTGACACTAGCTACCTAAAGTTTATAAAAAAAATAAAAATAAAAAAAAGGGTTGTCCTCAAAGTAATAATTGCATACTTCGTTGATTCAGTAATTCAGGGAATTAAATTACCAAACAAGAAGTCGCAGTTTCTGCATTTTGTAGTTTAGGTTTTGATCTGGAGTACAGCACAGTGTGGGTAGAGCTCCCTCTAGTGTCCATATAGTCCATGACAAACAGTATTTCTTCTTTTAAAAATGTATTATTTATTTATTGTATTTATACAATATATTACGCAGGGCTGAACATTAGTTTAGGTTACAGACAATATTTAGGGGTGACATAGAGCAAAATTACAATACATGAATACAAGAAAGACCAGATCATGCAGCACAGTATGAGTACAAGGTAATGCTTAGTCAGTCACTGATTGGAGCATGGAGATTAGGCAAGTTAGGTTCACTCAGATGCATAGCATGGGTTCACAGTAATGGAGGTGCATGATCAGGTAGGACACAAAAGGAGGAGGACCCTGCCCAAAGGCTTACAATCTAGAGGGAGAGGTAAGGACACGAAAGGTAGAGGACCAGAGTTCAGCTGTGGGTTTAGAGCACTTGTGAGGGGTAGTAGTCCAGAGTGAAAAGGTGAGTTTTTAGGGCTTTCTTGAAGATGTTGAAGGAGGGGGCTGCTCTAATGGGTGGAGGTAGGGAGTTCCATAGTGTTGGAGCAGCTCTTGAGAAGTCCTGGAGGTGTGCATGGGACTGGGTGATGCGGGAGTCTGTCAGGCGAAGTTCATTGGAAGAGCGGAGTGAGCGGCTAGGTGTGTACCTCTGAGTAAAATCAGAAATGTAGGTTGGACAGGTTTTGTGGACAGATTTGTAGGTCAGACACAGTATCTTGAATCTGATTCTGGACTGGAAGCCAGTGGAGGGATTCAAGGAGAGGATCCGCACTGGTGGAGCGATGGGAGGAGTGCATAATTCTGGCTGCCGTATTCATGATGGACTGCAGTGGGGCTGTTCGGGTCATAGGGAGACTAGACAGAAGGGCATTGCAGTAGTCAAGGCGGGAAATTATGAGGGCATCAATGAGGAGTTTGGTGATGGCAGAGGTCAGGAAAGGGCAAATCTTCACTTCCCACATCCAAAACCTCACAAAGTCCTGCAACTTCCACCTTCGTAACATCTGTAAGGAGAGTGCGGATTCCAAGGTGACAAATGTTACCTTCTTAAAATAAAGTATTTGCAATAATTCAGTTTTAAGTGAGCAACTGGTTTGCCATAATGCTTCAATACTGCATATGCAAATCATTTAGTTTTAAAATTAGGGTTTTTTTGGTCTCTTTATAAACACTAGGGAATTAGTGGTTCTTGATTACCATGAGCTGTCTAGGAATTTAATGAAATAAAGTCAGTTTATGAAGTGTGTATGAATATTGCTTAGCTATATCAAAAGCCCCACATCATAAAATCACAATAATGTAAGGTTTTGCATAGTTGATTGCCAAAAGACACACTCTAAGGCCAAGGTCAGACGTAACAGAATCACAAGTTATCCAATATGGTCTATGGGGGAAAACTCATGCGATACTGCCAGTATGACCCTTGCCTAACAGTTTTCCCCTACTGTATCTGTTTGCCCTCTAAGTATAAAAATGGGTATTTATTTACAGGGCTGTGGTGTCAGTACAAAAATCTTCCAACTCCTCAGTTTATGAAACCACCAACTCCAAGTACCCAAAATGGCTCCAACTCCTTAGTCTAATACTTACCAGGGCTGTGGATTTTGTACACAAAGCAGACTCCTCCGTTTATGAAATCACCATCTCAGACTCCACAGCCCTGTTTAGTTACACAATGGATAAACTTTTATTTGATATTACACATAACATCTTTTGAGGTAAGCCACCTCTAAGTTTACTTTTTTTATACAGTTTGTGCCTCTTTAAAAATCCCTATTTTGTAGTACAGTGCGGTAAAGACCATGGCTTCAATTCATCAAGCATTACCGCATTCGGTAATGCTGAAAACAGCTGACTTAACGAAGCACTTTAGAAAATGTTAATTCATCAAAGCTGTTACCGAATGAGAAGCTGAAATGACACAGCAATGAGATAAATTACCGACATGTGCTCAACAAATGTTAATTCATCAAGGTTCCCACATTTGCTAACACATTCGGTGTTTATCTCAAGCTCTCCCCTGTCGTTACAGGCTTCCAAAGCCTTCTGTGTGAATGTTTTCATGATTAGCAGGAGCAGGCAACCAATAGAAACAGCCCCTGTTCTCCTGCAAGTGCCGCTGATAGGTCACACAGGCTTCTCCACACAAGCTTTCAGACCCCCCAAGCAGTGAGCAGAGAGAACGGGTCAAAATATATCCCCAGATTCCCTTCGGTGGTGTAACCCTTTCAGGCCCTGTTTGATAATGCAAAGATGCTGGTGGTGAAATCACCAAGCATGGCATTTGTAATGTCTCCAGGAAGTTCATCTACGTTGTGGCAAATAAATAAAATGTTAAGAAAGACTGATCGACAGATTCAGAGCAGCAGAGGCAGTATAAATAACAGTAACTATAACACCTTTACATCACAAAGGGATGTCTGCATGCCTTCTATTGTTATCAGCTTGTAACAACACAGACATTCCAAGCTGCTCTGCACCACTCTGCAGTTATCAAACAGCCTTTGATGAACTGAAGCCGTAGTACTTCGGTAACTTAACGAACCTCTACCACACATGGGAAAATATTGATGAATTAGCACAGTGAAGTGTAAAATACCGAATGCGGTATTTTAAGGACTGGGGTTTTGTTATCGAACACCCTTTGATGAATTGAAGTCCATATATTGATTACACACAGATCAAGCATAACTTTGAAGTGAATGGGAACTGATAATGAAATAAAAAAAAAAAGTCAGATACTCACCTAAGGAGAGGGAGGCTCTGGGTCCCATAGAACATTCCCACTCCTCTTCCAATCCCCATTGTTGCGCTAGCTCACCTGTAGCGGTATTTGACAGTTTCGGTCAAATACCGCTGTTTCTCTCCCTCCCCCCGCCTAAAGGGAGGCTTCGGAAATGCTTTGGGAGCCCGAGTGCTCCCGAAGATGGGCCGCTCTACACTGCACACATGCACCCTCTATGACGCACTCGCACAGTATTGAGCCGCCTGTCTTAGGGAGGACTCTGCTTCCGAAGTCCCCGCAGTGGGAGATTTGAACGGGGGAGCCAGCGCAGCACCGGGAAGGCTCATTAGGACCCGAGCCTTCCCTCTCCTTTAGGTGAGTATCTGAATTTTTTTTTTATTTTTTTACTTAGTTAGAAATTCCCATTGGCTTTAAAACCACCGACAGTAAATAAATTACCTCTTTACCTGGTAAAAGTTACATACCACACTGCCTACTGCAAGTGAACAGCAAATTCTTAAAGAGAGTCTGAAGAGAAATTAAAAACAGATACCTAAGGAGAGGGAAGGTTCTCACGGTCCCTGCATTCCCCCGCTAGCAGTATACGACCAACTTCTCCCTTCTGCTTTGGCTGGCTTCATCTTTGGGAGCCCAAGTGCTTCCAAATATTTCTGAACTGTCAAAGATAGCGGGGTGGGCTCTTCTGGGCCTGCATGGGCATTCATGTCCACATCACCTGGCACCTGCTCACAAGTACTGCGCAGGCGCAGTACACACAAGACGATGTGGACGCACTGGTATGAATGCGTGCGCAGGAGCAGAAAAGCCGACCTGCCGACAAGGTTGCTATCTTTACCAGCTGCCAACAGAACACCGCAGAAAACCGGGCTGCAGCGAGAGCCAGACGGCTGCAAGAGGCCCCAAGTGAGTAAAATATTTTTAATCATATTCAAACTGGAAGTCTTTTAACCACTTTAGCACCACGTGCTTAACTACTTGAAGATCACACCAACAGTTATGACCATGGCAGCAGCCCCAGGACTGCCCAACTCCAATTGGCAACAAGTCCTGGGGCCAGCTACTGCAATAGATCACGGGCATGCATCTCCTGCTTGGTAGGGAGAGCTCCGCTCCACCTTCAGTCTCCCAGCGGCAATCGCTGCTCGGAGACTGTTAGTCAGCGAAATCGCCGTTTAATCACTGTACACCGCTGCAATCTGAAGCAGCACTTTACTGGGGACAGCCGTGTGACACAGCTGTCCCCCTGGGACACTAGAGGGCGATCGTTTCTCATAGGCAGAAGTCTATGACAGCTGATCGCCAGGATAAAGAACAGGCCATTTTTGTGGAAATTGGCTACTGCAGCTTTAAGGCCAAGTTGCAGGGCCGCACAGCACACATGATTCCTCGCACCCCCTTTTTTCCCCACCAACAGAGCTCTCTGTAGGTGGGGGGTGATGTGTTTTTTTTTTTTTTTTTTTTAAATATTTGCCTCTTTTTACTTTTTTTTTTTTTTTTTAAACCCATCCCTGCCCCCGGGGGATGGGGTTTATAATTAAAAAAAAAAAAAAAATATTTATTAAAACGTTGGTTGCAGGGAGGGGGGGAGGGGCGCAATCACCCCCCTCCTACAGAGAGCTCTTTTGGTGTGGGGAAAAAAGGAGATATGGGGAATCACGTGTGCTGTGTGGCCCTGCAGCTTGGCCTTAAAGCTGCAGTAGCCAATTTCCACAAAAATGGCCTGTTCTTTAGGGAGTTTAGCACTGTGGTCCTCAAGTGGTTAAAACCCACCTAGTGCCCAGGCCATTTTTACTAAATAGGCCACTGCAGCTTTAAGGGCTCTCTGCAGGACCATACAACTCAGCACACAAGTAATTTCTGCCCCATAGAGCTTTCTGTTGGTGGGCTGTGATCGCTCCACCAATTTAATTTTTTTTTTCAATAAATTGTGCTTTTTATTATTTTAACATTCCCTCACTCACTCACCCCACCAGACAATCAGCACAATCGGCTGTCATAGGCTTCAGCCCAGTACAGCACCGCCATAGATTACTCTGTACAGCACTGCAAATAGACAGCAGTGTGGCCATCTAACAGCCACCTATCAGTGTGCGTGATCTCCTGCAAAACCCCCACCCCAGGACAACGCCAATTGGCATGCAGTGGTCAGCAAAGTGTAAAGTAAAAATGTACATTTTTCTATTTCCACAAACTAAGTTATATGCTGTGGCTAGTCTTTGAGAGCAGAGTGAAAGTTCCGAATTTAGTTCCACTTCAACAGGCAAGGTGCTTTTTTTTACAGCGCCAGTGAAGCATATTTTCAATGTATTCATTGCACTTATGATATACCAGGGTTGTGGAGTTGGGTAATTTTGGGTACCTGGAGTCAGAGGCTTCTTAAACTGAAGAGTCGGATGATTTTTGTACCAACTCCTTAGTCTAACTTTTACAAAGGCTATGGATTTGGTTCAAAAATCATCTGACTTATGGTGTGTACACACTTGAAAGATTAATGAAAGATCTTATGCTGGGCATACACGGGTCGATCTGGCGCCTGATTAGCCGCTGGATCAACTCCCACCACGTCCCCACGCGTGCACCTGAATCGATTCCCGCTCGACCCCGCCGGTGCTTCTCATCTCCCGCTCCATTCGCAGCTATTGTCCGGCCACGGGTATCGAGCGTGGAATCGATCTTCGCAGTGATCGGACACGTCGGATATTATCAATCGAGTCATCAGCGGCTCGATTGATAAGGGGGCATCGAGCAGTGTATGCCCAGCATTAGACCAATCTTACCACCTTCCATGTAGTATGAGAGCTTACTTTACAGTCTATTCTATTGTGCTGAATTAAGCATCAGATAAAACTCTTTGCAAGATGCTGCACACAAAGATGCTGTACACATTGAAAAGATTTGTATCTGCAAAAGATCTGTTCCTGCAAAATGCATTCATAGTCTATATCTGCAGATCCTCATACACACCTTGTTTAACAGACAATCATCTGCAGATCTGAAGATCCATCCTGGTGGATCTGATCTGCAGATGAATGTCTATGATATCTGCAGATCCTCATACACACCTTGTTTGACATTCATCTGCAGATCAGATCCACCAGGATGGATCGATCTTCAGCTCTGCAGATGATTGTCAGATATGCAGATGAATGTCTGTTAAACAAGGTGTGTATGAGGATCTGCAGATATCAGACTATGAATGCATTTTGCAGATACTGATCTTTTGAATGTGTACAGCATCTTTGTGTGCAGCATCTTGCAAAGATTTTTATCTGATGGGGAGTTCAGCTCAATAGAAAAGACTGTGTAGAGTATGGCTCTCATACTACATGGAAGGGGTAAAATTGGTCTGATATCTTTCAAGTGTGTATGTAGCATTAGACGACTCAGTTTATTGAAACCACCGACTCTGAGTCAGTGATTTCAATAAACTGAGGAGTCTGGGTCAGTGGTTTGAATTAACGCAGGAGTCTGACTCCAGGTACCCAAAACTGCTCCGACTCCACAGCCCTGTGATATACAATGTACGTATCACATCGACTTTTCACCACCAGTCAGAGATTACCTATATGCTAGGGGTCCTTTCTCACTATAAGCAATGAGGTGCGATAAGATCGCAAAAATCTTATCACAATATTTATAGTGAGCATGTACCTCAAGCAAGTAGGAAATTTCTGACTGTTATAGCAATGGTTTTAATGGCCACACACATTTTAAAAACCATTGTTCTACAGCACTTTTAGTTGGACAGAATCTATTTTAAATTTCTGCAGGGGGTACACACAGTGATGTTGTTACCTGAGCCAGTGAGTCTACATTTCCCTTCTCCTGCTCGTGTTGCCATTTACATTTCTCCTCCAGCTCTGTGCAATGTCGACTAGTGAATATAGCTGATTAGATAAAACAGCGTTACAGAGGCGAGAAGAACTATAGCAGCTCCCCTGCCAGACAGAATGAGCTCGTCCACCAGTGCTCCCACCTCAGGAATGTGGAGGAGGAGAAGAGGAGAGACATACAAGAATAAAGACAGCGACAACATGACAGGGCAGCGTGAGTTGGAGATGGTGTGTGTGCTGACACTGTGCGTGTGTGTGTGTGTGTGTGTGCTGACACTGTGCGTGTGTGTGTGTGTGTGCTGACACTGTGCGTGTGTGTGTGTGTGTGTGCTGACACTGTGCGTGTGTGTGTGTGTGTGTGCTGACACGTGTGTGTGTGTGCTGACACGTGTGTGTGTGTGTGTGTGTGTCTGCTGACAGTGTGTGTGTGCGGACATTGTGTGTGTGTGTTGATTGTTTGTGCTGCGTGTGTGTGTTGATTGTTTGTGCTGCGTGTGTGTGTTGATTGTTTGTGCTGCGTGTGTGTGTGTGTGTGTGTGTGTGTGTGTGTTGATTGTTTGTGCTGCGTGTGTGTGTGTAAATGGAGTATGAATGTGTCTGTAAATTGCCTGTATTCTCAGCACCCATCACACTCTGCCAGCACCTTGCCTGTTTCTCCCACCCTTCACCCTCTGCCAGTCTTAGCCAGCACCTTCACCTGTCTCACACCACCCATCACCCTTTGCCAGCACCCTCACCAGTCACCACCCATCACCCTCTGCCAGCACCTCGCCTGTTTCTCCCACCCTTCACCCTCTGGCAGCACCCTTACCTGTCCCTCACCACCAATCACCCTATGCCAGCCTCAGCCAGCACTCTCACCAGCTTCTTCCCACCAAGCACATTCATTTGCCTCTCCCCATCCAGCACCCTCAGCAAGCTATCCCAGCACCCTCATTCTGCCAAGCGTGTGCGTGCGCACTCGCCGGGGGTACTTTGCATCGATGGATTAGCAATAAGGGGTACTTTGTTTTAAAAAGTTGAGAAACACTGGCATAGAGCACTGCTATGGACGTTACCAATGAACATTGTAGAAACTCCATTAGCATAACAGATGTATACTTTTTTTAATGCAAACATATGCAGCTTTAAAATGGATCAATCAATTTTTAAACCAGAGTGGGACTTCACTGGACCATTTTCAAGCTGCATATATTTGCATAAAAATTTACATTTGCATAAATTCAAAAGTATTTGCATATCTTTGATCATCCCTAGTGATCATTGCAATGCAGAGATGCGAGTATGAAAGGGCAGTAGGTTTACATGCAGCAATTTACATAGTGTGACACACCTTAACCAAGGCACAAATGTCCTAGTTCTGTGTAAAAGGAAAAAAAGTCTATTGGCTGGCTGCTCAGCGATCACAATGCTTCCAAACAACCTAACGCAGTGTTTCTCAAATGCTTCCAAACAACCTAACACTGTTTCTCAAATGCTTCCAAACAACCTAACGCAGTGTTTCTCAAATGCTTCCAAACAACCTAACGCAGTGTTTCTCAAATGCTTCCAAACAACCTAACGCAGTGTTTCTCAAATGCTTCCAAACAACCTAATGCAGTGTTTCTCAAACCAGTCCTCGTGACTCCCCAACAGAGCATGTTTTGCAAGCAAACTCACCTATGCACAGCTGGGGTAATCGGTGTCTCAGCTAGGTGGATTCCATGTAGCTGAGACACTAATTACCCATCCTGTGTATTGGAGAGGTTGCCTGCAAAACATGCACCATTGGGGAGTCACAAGGACAAGTTTGAGAAACACTTTACGCTTTGCTTTAGTTTAATTTCAATCTTCACACAAACTGCAACCCAAATCTGCAATTCACCAATCATTTCTAAATCCATTTATAAATAGAATTTTAAATGTAAAAGCCCAGCACGACACAAAAAGGTAAATACTATATCATGCATGTTTAAGGTGAATACTGGTTCACTTTACCATATAGAGAATTACAGTTTATTAAGTCCCAGCGGTGAGTCTTTGCCCTAGGACTATTATACAGGACAGGTCAAGGTATGAAGGTGGTCAGTCTTCTGCTTTCTGTCAGTTTCCATAGCAGAGATATTATACAGTAGGGGATGGGGATCAGGACCCTTCTGGGAGACAGATAAGAGAGACATGCAGGTGCAGAACAAATAAATGGTACAAATGTTCTTGCAACAGGCATACATGCTCAGCCACACACACATCACTTGGGCAATAGATTTCACGATTCACCGAGACCTGCGATCACATATGTAACCGATCAGATCATTCTGACAGCTGGAACATTACAGTTTTCCAGACAAAACCATAGTTCATAAAATAGAGAACAACATTTTATCTTATGCTGGGAATACACGGCTCGATTCTGAGCCATTTAGATGGCTTGATAGATAATTTTCCACACGTCCAATCTCCCGCCCGATCGTTTTGCAGCTCCATTCTGCATTGAGGACAATGGAAAAAGATAAGAAAAATGAGCGGAAGATAAGAGAATCACCTGCAGAATTGAGCGAAAGAATAGAGTGGCAAAACCGAGCTGTGTATACCCAGCATTAGAGACTGATCATATAATGGTATTGCATGAACAGATTGTATGGCCAATTTAAGGTGCAACACTTACGACAGCCTCAAGACAAACCGTGCCCTAATCAGCCCTGTAGTCTAGTGGATAGAGACGGTAAATGACATGGAAATAATTACTAAGTTAGCATTATGCTAATTGTGTATGCAAATATAGCTTGAAAACAAACCAATAGGATCCTGCAGAGGTGGAATCTGGTTGATGCATTCTCAAGCTGCATACATTTGCATACACAGTTTTCATAATCTTGTATCAACTCAGATTTGCATTTCAGCATCCTTAATTGGCAGATTCCATAGCCCTCATATGCAATCTAGACTACCTAAAAGCTCCAGTTTCCTGCCTATATTACTTCCCCCTCTATCACCTTTGGAGATGCTGCCCTGGAACATATGCCTGCAGATCAGTGCAACACATCTGTATATTTCACACAGGTGAATGGTTCAAAAATATTCCTGCCACAGGCTTAGAATTACAGTCAGGCAGGCTTTTCTAAACCATTCACTTGTGACAAGTATACAGATATGGTGCTTTGGAATTCCTGATCTGCAGGCATGTTCCAGGCCAGCAACTCAAAAAGCAATAGATGAAGAGGGGACAGCATTATGGCCAGTATTTTTTTTTTTTTAAAGGACCTCTGACAAATCTTAAATACATGTAAACACATACAAGTAAGTACGTTCTTCCAGAGTAAAATGAGCCATAAATTACTTTTCTCCTAAGTTGCTGTCACTTACAGTAAGTAGTAGAAACCGGACATTACCGGCAGATTTTGGACTAGCCCGTCTTTCTCATGGTGGGGGGGGGGGGGAGTCGCAGGTTTTTTCTTTTTAATTTTAAAAGCAGTTAGTGAATGGCAGTTGCTCTGTCCAACTGCCAAAAAAGTGTGTAGCTAGCAGGGTAGCTGGCCAGCATCATTGTATACATCCTTGTCAGGGAGTGTCTTTATAAAGAATAAAGGCTATGCTGAGAATACCCCATGAAGTGATGGATTAGCCCGAAATTTGTCGGTAATGTCAGATTTCTAATACTTACTGTAAGTGACAGCAACATACAGTGATGTGAAAATCTATTTGCCCCCTTCCTGATTTCTTATGCTTTTGCATGTTTGTCACATTTTTGTTTCTGCTCATCAAAAACCGTTAACTATTAGTCAAAGATAACATAATTGAACACAAAATGCAGTGGTTTTTATTTAGGGAGAGAAAAAAAACTCAAAACCTACATGGCCCTGTGTGAAAAAGTGATTGCCCCCCTTGTTAAAAAAATAACTTAACTGTGGTTTATCACACCAGAGTTCAATTTCTGTAGTCACCCCCCAGGCCTGATTACTGCCACACCTGTTTCAATCAAGAAAATCACTCAAATAGGAGCTATCTGACACAGAGAAGTAGACCAAAGGCACCTCAAAAGCTAGACATCATGCCAAGATCCAAAGAAATTCAGGAACAAATGAGAACAAAAGTAATTGAGATCTATCAGTCTGGTAAAGGTTATAAAGCCATTTCTAAAGCTTTGGGACTCCAGTGAACCACAGTGAGAGCCATTATCCACAAATGGCAAAAACATGGAACAGTGATGAGCCTTCCCAGGAGTGGCTGGCCGACCAAAATTACCCCAAGAGCGCAGAGAAAACTCATCCGAGAGGCCACAAAAGACCCCAGGACAACATCTAAAGAACTGCAGGCCTCAATTAAGGTTCACGACTCCACCATAAGAAAGAGACTGGGCAAAAACGGCCTGCATGGCAGATATCCAAGGCGCAAACCACTTTTAAGC
>NC_090652.1:116907900-116925400 GCF_040937935.1 Hyperolius riggenbachi
TCCTTTTCTGACGTAGTATTTAAATAAAATCACAGTATGAAGTACTGAACTCCTGGGCATTAATACAGGATAACCTGTCGCCCGTTTAAAACCTCTCCAACAGAAAAAAGGCGTCCGTTTAAGGTCCATGATCTTAAATTAAAAAATAAAACTAATCTCATTCAAAAGACAACAAATCAACATTCACGAACGACAAATGAGCAATTCCTGTTTTGTGGAATGTGTATGTAAAATGGGACTTATCCTCCATACACAACAGGGAGAGGGGAAGGAGCGAGGAGCTGGAGAGAAAAATTCTCCTAATAGGATCCTCTCGCTTGGATTCTCAGCGCTCAGTCGGCTAGGCGTTGAATTGTGGAGTAATTTGAAAAAAAAAAAATGCTAGGATCCCTCAAGCCTCTGTGAAGGTGTAACGTGTGGAAATAAAACATGCCGTGTAATACACACATAATCCTGAGTCTCTTAGTAAGCAGCATTTGAGAGTACATGTTCCTGGGTCTTCTCCACTTGCAATCATACTTCAGACAAGTGTTCAGCTCTTGAGTTATTGAGTTGAACGAAGGTGGTCTCAAAGAAAAGGGAACCGTTTGGAAAATACTTGTGGTAAAGGTCTTCACAGGGTTTTGAGAATCAGCACCAGGTCTGATCATTTTGTTCATTATACACAGGGTGGAATGGAGAACTATGTTGGTCTGTCTCCATATGACCATGCTGCACACTCCATCAATGGGACACTGAACATCAAGGCCAATGAGCCCAATCTGACATTTTGCTTAGACTGTGATCACCTGTGGGCATCTGGAAGGATATTAAGGGCTATTTGACTAATTCTAGGGGGAAAAGGGGAAACTGGACCTGAGAGAGGGGGAGTGAGTAACCAATGGCTGGAGTCTAAGGATAGGACTACATTTTAGCCTGTCAGCTCTTCTTAGGGAACGCACCAAGTGTGGGCTATTGATGGGACATTCTAACTGAAGATTCCCCTCACGGTTTTCTCCAAGTCATAGCAACGTTCCAATCCAGTGTTTCCAGGCGTCAACGTGTGCAAGATGCTATGTTCTCATTGGTCTAAAAAGAATACAAAAAAAAAAAAAAAAAGTCAAGCAAAAAACAGAATAGACACTAAAAACAAAAAACAAAACAAAAAAACACTGCAAAGAAATAAAAAAGGAGAACTGTAGACTGTCTGTCAGGACAGTGATTTGATTCATAGAAATCCTCAATGTGTAATACTGATTGAAAGCAAACTTGACTATGTATGTATAAATGCAATTAAACCAGTACTGTAGAGATGTGTTATGCAGGCATTGTACATCACCTGCCTATCTTTTCTTTACAACTACCAGCAATTTGTATCACAGCATCCTTCCTCAGACTGCAATGCAAGTTTGAGATGCAAACACTCAGCTAGAAGACAGGTGACAGCTATACAATCATTACCAGGGCTGTGGAGTCGGCAAAAAAATTCCACGACTCAGACTCCTCAGTTTAGGATTCCACCGACTCAGACTCCTCATTTGCATATTACAATCTTGTTAATTGAAAGTATGTAACATGAAATTCGTCTAACTGCCAACGCTTAGGAATTTTAAAAGACAACTGAAGTGAGAATATGTAGACTGCCATATTTATTCCCTTTAGTCATAGTCATAGACTAAAACTAGTCATTGGTAAACTAGTACTAGTACTTGTAAAAGGTACAGACCGGAACAAAGAACATGGATCAGGCCCTAGGCAATGTAACTGTGGGTACATGTAAGAGTGATGTGCAGGTACTTTGCAGGGGAATGAGGGGATTCTTCCTCTATTACACATTCTTCATGCACAATCTGAACCAGGTTTATGAGTGATAGCCAACACCTCTGCCTCTGTGTTCAATGTGCACAACATTCTCAGTGGATTCCCTGCAGCTCTGTGGGGAGTGCATATGAGATGAAATTAAAGTTTTATACATACCTGGGTGTTCCTCCAGCCCCCTTCAGGCTAATCAGTCCCTCGTTGTCCTCCTCCGCCACCTGAATGTTGTGCTACCAGTCCAGGTACTGGAGCCAGTCTGGCATAGTGCGCATGCACACACTCTGCCACCAGGAGGAGCAGGTGCAGAACACTTCTGGCTGTAGGAGCGGCACGTGGCCGGACTGCGCTGACTGGCCTAATTACCGGGACTCATAGCAGAAGATCCAGGTGGTGGAGAAGGACAGCGAGGGACTGATTAGCCTGAAGGGGGCTGGAGGAACACCCAGGTATGTATAAAACTTTTCTTTTCATCCGTCTCAGGTACCCTTTATTTCGTAGTCAAACCAAATTTTAACATATCAAATTATTTGATTTCATGAGCAAAGAGAGTGCGTGTACATTTGCATAATTCAGCATCAACGCAGAATTATTTCCATCTCATTGACCATCTCTATTAGTGACACGGCTACACATCAGGCTTTATTCTTACAGCACAGATGTTTTGTAGTATATATAAGAGATTCCTGTGAACATATATACAGGGCTGTGGAGTTGGTCCAAAAATCCACCGACTCCGACTCCTCAGTTTAGGATTCCACCGACTCAGACTCCTCGACTCCGACTCCTCTAATTTGCATATTACAATTTTGTTGATTAAAAGTATGTAACATGAAATTTGTCTCTTAACTGCCAACGCTTAGGAATTTTACAAGACAACTGAAGTGAGAAGGATATGTAGACTACTATATTTATTCCCTTTAGACTAAAACTAGTCCTTGGTAAGAGTACTTGTAAAAGGTACAAACCGGAACAAAGAACATCTATCAGGCCCTAGGCAATGTAAGTGTGTGTACATCTAAGAATGATGTGCAGGTACTCTGCAGGGGAATGAGGAGATTGTTAAAGACAACACCTCTGTGTTCAATGTGCACAGCATTCTCAGTGGATTCCCTGCAGCTCTGTGGGGAGTGCATATGTAGAGTATAGTACTACTGTGTAACAAAGTAAACCTGAGACAGATGAAATTAAAGTTTTATATATACCTGGGGCTTCTTCCAGCCGCCTTCAGGATAATCAGTCCCTCGTCGTCCTCCTCCACCACCTGGATCTTCTGCTATGAGTCCAGGTACTTGAGCCAGTTGGGCGTAGTGCGCATGCACACACTCCGCCGCCAGGAGCATACTACACCTGTGCAGCACAATTGCGCAGGTGCAGAATGTTCCTGGCTGTGGGAGCAGCATGCGGCCGGACAGCGCTGACTGGCTGAATTACCAGGACTCATAGCAGAAGATCCGGGTGGTGGAGGACAGCGAGGGACTGATTAGCCTGAAGGGGGCTGGAGGAAGCCCCAGGTATGTATAAAACTTTACTTTTCATCCGTCTCAGTTACCCTTTAATTTGTAGTCACCAAACCAAATTTTAACAACATATCAAATTATTTGATTTCATCAGCAAAGGGAGTGCATACATTTGCATAAATCAGCATCAATGCAGAATTATTTCCATCTCGTTGACCATCTCTATTAGTGACACGGCTACACATCAGGCTTTATACTTACAGCATAGATGTTATTTCGTATATATAAGAGATTCCTGTGTACACATCATATATACAGTCACAATCAGATATGTATATCTGACCTTAAAAATACGGGGACTGCTTTATTGAAGCCGCACAAGTAACTAATTTTGATTGGTTTATTTAATTTTTGTGGACTAAGCACAGCTATTACTGTATATATACATTATTTTTAATGACCATTATCTGAAAAATAGAACATTTTATCATATTTTCTATTTTAATTACAGTTACAAATTCATTAGGAGTCGGAGCATTTTTTCCCGACTCCGACTCCAGGCACCCAAAATTGCCAGACTCCACGACTCCGACTCCACAGCCCTGCATATATACTGTACAGTCACAGTCAGATATTTATATCTGACTTTAAAAATACAGGGACTGCTTTATTGAAGCAGCACAAGTAACTAATTTTGATTGGTCCATTTCATTTTTGTAGATTAAGCACAGCTATTACTGTATATATAAATATTTGTGACTACTATTATCTGAGAAATAGAACATTTTATCATATTTTCTATTTTTATTACAGTTTAAATTCATTAGGAGTCGGTGCATTTTTTTCTCGACTCCGACTCCAGGCACCCAAAATTGCGCCGACTCCACAGCCCTGATCATTACCAGTATGTTGATTTTTTTTTAAATGTTACGTCTGCGTTTTTTTGTTATCTTCCTGTTACTGCTCCCTACAAGGGAAAGTTTACAAGCAATGTATGCTAAAAGAACTACTCTGTTCAATAAAACTCTTGAATCTAGGAGACAGGTGACAGCACAGAGAGGCGAGAGTGGCACAGAGCGGTATTGAGTTAATCTACAGAGTAGCTGAACTTTAGAGTGGCAGGACAGGCGTAAGGATTAGAAAAGAGATTGGCTACACTGAAGCCCAACTCAGATAGCAGCGGGTGTCGCAAGTTAGTGTGAGGAACAAGGTTCAGCTACAATATAGCTGAGCCCAGAGGGCTAGTGTTAGGAGCCAAGGTAGAGGGCAGTAAATTAAAGGCTCCCGACCCCACAGACCGGGTCGGGCTCTCATAACTCCTGTAAAATGTCCGCCTGAGCTGGCCGCGGCTGCACAGACGCTACTGCAGCTGCGCAGCTCTAGGGCCGTGCTCCCCCCCCCCCCCCCCCCCGAACCACACTACAGGTTGTCTCCTGTAGCGTGGATCGGGGGGGGGGGGGGATTTGGAGAGGGGAGGGCCCTAGAGCTGCGCAACCACACTCACGTCTGTGCGGACTGCGCAGCCGCGGCCAGCTCAGGTGGACATATTAGAGGAGGCATGAGAGCCCACCCCGGTCTGTGGGGTCGGGAGCTGGCCCCAGGGGGGCTATTGAGCAGCCGGAACCCGGCGGAACTGCATGGAAGGCGCAGATGGCGTCCTCCGTGCATTCTGCTTGGCTACAGGTACTGAACTTTTTTTCTCCATTTCGCCTCGTAAGTCCTTTAATGTACAGGTAGTTCCTGATTAAAAAACAAGATGGGGACTGTAAGTTAATTTTTAAGTCAGAAAACTGTGCCATCTCTGTCCTGTGTACCACCTCTGTGCCCCCACCCCCCTGGTGCATCCAGTGTCCTGGAACCACCTCTGTCCCCATGCTACCTCATCTCCCTCTGCCTCCACTGCGTCCCTCTGTACCACCTCTGCCCTCCTGTCCTCCCCTTTGAGCCTCCTTCTGTCCTAGTTATGATCGTAAAGGTGCTGTTTTTTTTTTACTCTAAATTCTGCATAAAATTTTGCAATTACAAATAAATTACAATTTTAAAACTGAATTGATTTCACGTAATCCACCCAAACTTGAATAGGGCCCCGATGCTAGATCACAGGTTTGTCTTTAAAATTTATAAAAATGTGTATGCAGAACTTGAAACTCACTAAATATAGTGTACAGCAGCAAAATGTCATTTCATAGAGTTTAACCACTTCAGCCTACAGTGTTCACCTTATGCATCCGAGCAACTTTCACCTCCCATTCATTCGCCAATAACTTTATCACTACTTATCACAATTAATTGATCTATATCTTGTTTTTTTCGCCACTAATTAGGCTTTCTTTGGGTGGTACATTTTGCTAAGAATTCTTTTTTTCTAAATCCATTTAACAGGAAAATTAAGAAATAGAAAAAAATTATTTCTCAGATTTTGGCCATTATAGTTTGAAATTAATACATGCTACCGTAATTAAAACTCATGTATTTTATTTGCCCATTTGTCCCTGTTATTACACCGTTTAAAAGATGTCCCTATCACAATTATGGCGCCGATATTTTATTTAGAAATAAAGGTGCATTTTTTCAATTTGCGTCACTATCACTATTTAGAAGCTTATAATTTAAAAATATATAATATACTCTCTTGACTTGCATATTTAACCACTTCACTACTGAGGGGTTTTACCCCCTGAGCACTAGAGCAATTTTCACCTTTCAGCGCTCCTTCCATTCATTCGTCTATAACTTTATCATTACTTATCGCAATGAAATGAACTATATCTTGTTTTTTCCGCCACCAATTAGGCTTTCTTTAGGTGGGACATTATGCCAAGAATTATTTTATTCTAAATGTGTTTTAATGGGAAAATAGGAAAAATGTGGGAAAAAAATTAATTTTTCAGTTTTCGGCCATTATAGTTTTTAAATAATGCATGCTACTGTAATTAAAACCCATGAAATGTATTTGCCCTTTTGTCCCGGTTATAAAACCGTTTAAAGGGATACTGTAGGAGGGTTGGGGGAAAATGAGCTGAACTTACCAGGGGCTTCTAATAGTCCCCCACAGACATCCTGTGTTGGCGCAGCCACTCACCGATGCTCCGGCCCTGCCTCCAGTTCCCTTCTGGAATTTCTGACTTTAAAGTCTGAAAACCACTGCGCCTGCGTTGCCGTGTCCTCGCTCCCGCTGATGTCACCAGGAGTGTACTGCGCAGACACAGACCATACTGGGCCTGCGCTGTGCGCTCTTGATGACATCAGCGGGATCGAGGACACGGCAACGCAGGCGCAGTGGTTTTCAGACTTTAAAGTCTGAAATTCCAGAAGTGAACCGGAGGCGGGGCCGGAGCATCGGTGAGTGACTGCGCCAACACAGGATGTCTGCAGGGGACCGTTAGAAGCCCCGGGTAAGTTCAACTCATTTTCCCCCTGACCCCCCTACAGTATCCCTTTAAATTCTGTCCCTATCACAATGTTTGGCACCAATATTTTATTTGGAAATAAAGGTGCATTTTTTTCAGTTTTGCGCCCATCCCTAATTACAAGCCCATAGTTTATAAATTAACAGTGTTATACCCTCTTGACAAATATTTAAAAAAGTTCAATTCCTAAGGTAACTATTTATGTATTTTTTTTAATTGTAAATTTTTTAATTTTTTTTTTTAATTACAAAAAAAAAAAAAAAAAGGGGGGAGTGTGGGAGGTAATGAGTTAATTTTTTGTGTAACACTTATTTCTATGTAAAAAATGCTTAGGGTGTAGTTTTACTATTTGGCCACAAGAGGGCAACAGTAACTTTTTGTTTATTGCGACCTGCGAGCGTCCTTCCGGATGCTCACAGGAAGTACTGGGAGGCTTTGAGTTTTTTTTTTTTTTCACAATGATCGCGCTGCCCATCGGAGAGCAGCGGATCATTGCGGGGCTTAGATCAACGAACGGGAATGGATTTTCCCGTTCATTGATCTCCGGGCAACGGCGTGTTTACTAGCGGCGGGCGGCGTGTTTACGAGCGGTAGCGCAGAAAGTACGGATTTCTCCGTCCCTGGGGGTTAAAGGATGGAAAAAGGGACGGAGAAATTCGTACGGGCGGGGGTAAAGTGGTTAAAAAGTTTAGACCCTTATTACAATAAAAAATGTTTTTATTAAAATGTATTTGGGTAATTTTTGGTGTGGGAGGTAAACTGCTAATTTTAAATGTAAAATAAAGTAATTATTTAATAAAAAATATATGTGGGTGTAGTTTATTTACTACAGTAAAAAAAAGTCCTGGAAGCAAACAATCTCGCCTCCAGGAAGAAGGAAGAGAATTTTTTTTTTTTTTTTGTACAGCGCGCCTCAGGCTGCAGGAGCAGCACAGTCTATCTGGATGGTTATATCCGTCCAGATAGACTTTAGTGGTAAAAGAACATTTTTTTTTTCCCTTATAATTTTGTGTAAAAAAAAAAAAAAAAAAAAAAAATCACTTGTTCCCACAAAATAGGCCATTTGTATTGGCGGGACGTTTGTAAGTCAGGGACTACCTGTATTTACTGCAGGAATATAAGTGCAGCTGCAGAAGAGGGGCCAATAGGTCGTTAGCGAAAGACTGCAAAGCAGAGTTTATCACATACCACGAGGCCATTCGGGAGGTGAGCGGTTGTGATTAGCTAGGCGTTTGGATCCCCGATCATAGTCGTCCTCTCCTGAGCTGCCATCATGATGGTACCGTCTCTTTGAGCTCCCGTAATCTTGGTGGTAGTTGGAATAACCATTGGAATAACCGTTGAATTTCCTATGATGATGGTAGGAATCGGGATGACGTGGATAAAAGGATGAGTGATGGTTGTTGTAGCCATAATCACGCCCTCTGTTGTGGGGGAACCATCCTGATTTATAGTCCTTCCCAGGCCAATAGTCCCTTTCATAATGCACCCGATGTTCTCTGTGGGGAGAATTCCACCTCCGCTGTCTGTCCCTGCTCCTCGATCGCTCCCTTTTAGAATGGTAATAGGTATATGGATAGCGCTCGCCAGTTCTCCCTCTGCTCCTAGACCGCTGACGCTCATAGTCTCTGTGTTTGTAGTGTCCACCATTGTAATAATCCCTGTGTCTGTATTCTCTGCCATCAGATGACCTATACCGATCAGATCTGGATCTGTCAAAGCTTGGTGAATGCCGCTCTCCGTTCCTTTTATAGTCTTCTGAGGACCCAGAAGATGGTGGCAGTGACTTGTTAACTGAAGCACTCTCAGAGTCAGATAATCTGACATTATTATCCATGTTCTGTTCGGCTTCCGGTTCCATTAGAGAGGTTTCTGTTCTCAACAGGTTCCTAATACAAAGAGAAATGAAAAACATGTTTGCATTGCTTTCATGTAAAGCTTTAGTACTTTGTATATTTAACTCACCAGTAGAAAGCCTCTGGTAAGTCCAAAAGCTTCCATGGTAGCTGTAAACCTAGGACAAGGCCTTGCTGAACAGATTTCTTGTGGCCACACTTCAACAGTGTAAGAGTACATCCAGACTGGGCATGTGAGTGAGGTCCATGCATGCCCAGCAGAACAAAACAATTGTTAAAGAAAAAAAAAAAAGCAGTGCACAAGCAGCCTCGTTCTAATGGGCATGCATGGACCTTACTGATCAAGTATAAAGGCCCAGATATATGCAAGGCCCAGTTCACATTAGCAGTAAAAAATGGTCAGTTCCCCGATCGGAAGGGAACGGATCCAATGTTAACCTATGGATCCATTCACATCCGTCTGTTCAAAAAGATCCATTCCACACGATCCGCTGAATGGAACGCAAGTTTCTTGCAGCACCAATTTTTCCGGACTGCTGAGCTCAGCGGAAAGGAAACGGAAGCTGAAGCGCTGCCCTGGGGGCAATGAAAAAAACGGAGCGTTTCACTTTGCTGATGGGAGTCCGGGGGCAGTTGTGTAACAGAGCAGAAAGAGTGAAAACTGATCGGCTGGTGATCAAATACGTTTTAACATCTATTTGCCACTGTAACGCCAGTGTGAACCGGGCCGTAAGCCTCAACAATAGTGTAATGGCTGGATAGTGTAATGGTTAAGGGCTCTGCCTCTGACACAGGAGACCTGGGTTCAAATCTAGGCTCTGCCTGTTCAGTAAGCCAGCACCTATTTCAGTAAGGAGTTTCTTGGGCAAGTCTCCTTAACACTGCTACTGCCTATAGAGCGCGCCCTAGTGGCTGTCTCGCAAGCGCTTTGAGTCCGACAGGAGAAAGGCGCTATACAAATACTGCCATTATAATAAAAAATGTCATATGAAGGAACTGTGGGCTCAAAGACTATCTGGGAAGCCTATGGGCCGTCCAGAGGCGTTCCACTACTGAGGCAAGTACAGCATCTAAATTTTACTTCCCTTCCAAAAATCACAGGTTCTCTTTAAGGGAAAACTGTAATGAGGGATATGGAGGCTGCCCTATTTCCTTTTAAACAATACCAGTTACTTGGCAGTCCTGCTGATCTATCTGGCTGCAGTAGTGTCTAAATAACAGAAACAAGCATGCAGCTAATCTTGTCAGACAATATTAGAAACACCTGATATGCTGCATGCTTGTTTGGGGTCTATGGCTAAATGAATTAGCGGCAGAGCAACAGCAGGATGACCAGGCAACTGGTATTGTTTAAACGGAAATAAATATGACAACCACCACATCCCTCCTGTTACAGTTGTCCTTTAATAAAGATTGTCACTTATTGTGTTCATGGTGGAATTAATTTGTCATATGCCTTTAAAAAGAGAACCCAAGGTGAGTTTCTGCCATCAATATTAGGACACAGAGGCACATTCTCCATACAATTCCCATCCTCTGCGTCCTTACAGTGTGCCCCCACTCTCTCTCCCCCCCGTACTCTGCTGTCCCCCAATATAAAAACCGCAAGGCTAGCAACACGCAGATTGTCGCTAGTTGGCCGTTTACCTTTAGGCTGCCATTCAGCGCCGCTCCCCCACCTCCTCTATAGCACGGCTCCTTGTCTGTGTTCCTTCCCGCCCCGCCTCTGTAAGCCATTTGGAGGAAGCTTACCAAAACGGTAAGGGACACAGGCGGGGAGCCGCGCTATAGAGGAGGTGGGGGAGCCGCGGTGAGTGGTAGCCAAAAAGGTAAACAGCCGACTAGCAACAATCTGGGTGTCGCTAGCCCGGCGGTTTTTATATTGGGGGACAGCACGGGTGGAGAGTGGGGGGCACACTGTAAAGACGCAGAGGCTGGGCATTGTATGCAGAATGTTCTTCTGTGTCCTAACATTGAGGTCACAAACCCACGGTTCTCTAGCTGATATATTTGAACTTAAATTGTTTTAGCATATGAAATATCTAAGATGAGTGACCATATTTAACTTGCTATATAATAATCACTGTTTTGATGACACTACCGTACAATATACAGTGCTGGTTTGCCTAGTTCTACTCTGAAAACTATTTGACAGGATGCTTGGAGTGAAGGGGGGTTTAAATTACCTTTGCTCCGATGGTGTGCTTTCACACGGATATCCAGACGGCGAGACTGCTGTTGTAGTTGTGTCCTCATTGACAAAATTTAATGAAGGTTCAGACTAAAAAGACAAAAACAAAATAGGCTTGTTAGATACAAAGATGCAACCAGCATTAAACATAAGGGGCCACAATCACAAACAGTCTATGAGGCAGGCCAAATTGTTTATTAAGATTTAACATTTTAGTAAACCGTTTCAAACCAAGTGGTAGAACTATAGCCACTGTGGTGGGCCTGCTCCTCCCCCTTCTGCAGTGGAGTACTGTGGTTGGTTTGGGTTTCCTCTGATCTCCCTGAGAGACACACACTCCATGCTGCATACCTCTGGCTCCTGAGGCACAGCACAGAGCAGGCGCCTGCCAGAGAACATAGAAGAGAAAACGCATAACTAGAGCAGGTAAATATTTCACCACTCTGCTGCACTACTCTGCAGGGAGATGGTGTCGGAGGGTGTGTAGGTCTGTGTCTTACAAGTTAATGGGGGTTTGGTCTAAGGAGAGGGGCCCCTTGCTACTTTTGGTTGGGGGTGTTCCAAGGGTTATTGCTGCACCTCAAATCAAACAATGTTTCAATGAGAAACAGTGTGCTGTCGTTCTACAGCTGCTTACAATGATGGACATTTGATACGTTCGAGGGCCACATGAAATGGCATGGAGGGTCGCATTCTGCCTACAAGCCTCGAGATAGTTTGTGCTTAAAGTGTGCCAGAACTGGAATAAAGTAAACATTTTATACATACCTGGGGCTTCCTCCAGTCCCATGTGCTGGGATCGCTCCCACGCCGCCGTCCTCAGGCTTCTCCCTCTTCGGTACCAGGTACGGTTACTTCCCCCGTCATGGCCAGTCTGCGAAGAGAAGTGCACTCTCTACGTATCTCTCCAGCGGCTGCTGAAGAGATGTAAATAGTGCATTTCACTTGTGTCAGACTGGCCGCAACTGGAGGAAGTAACGAAACCCGGTACCGAAGAGGAAGAAGCCTGAGGACGGTGGCGTGGGAGAGATCCCAGCGCATGGGACTGGAGGAAGCCCCAGGTATGTATAAAATGTTTACTTTATTCCAGCTCCGGTTTCCTTTAAAATTTTTCATCACCAAAACAATGGTTACTGCTTGTATCTGTTGAAAATGACCCCTGACATTGCTGGCAATCTGTTTCTCTTTCTCGCTGAGGATCCAAGAAAAGCTACGAGTAACGTGTTGGTCTATTAATACCAACATGGCCTACAGTGGTTTACTCTACACAACCAACAAGTAAATTCAAGGTGTATGCTACAACTGGTAAGGGCTATGCAAATTAACAGGTGTTGAGCCGCCGGCTGGTCTATGTAACATATGGCCACTAGGTCTACAGACACAGCTCATGCTGATACGTATGAGCTTAAAAACAGTGGAGAAAAAACAACTTCTTTGAACTGAATTTCTAAGTTGATTGAACATATACCGTGGCATTGCCTAATAGGGAAAATGGACTTGCAGACCTGGCAGTGCAAATAATATTCTTGATTTGCACTCCTTTTACCCTCTGAGAGGAAGTTAGCAATTATGGTGCATTAATAGGACTATGTAGTGCTATATTTGTGCAGGTAATGCTTCCGCATCATTATATGCCACCTGAAGTGACCCTGTAGTGGATCAATGTGTAACGAATATTACCACTATGGATGGTCTATGAGATTACAATTGTTCCAAGTTTATGCAGATTTTATGCAAATTTATGCAGCTTGAAAATGGAACAGTCAAATCATGCAGCAGCTTCATTCCATTGGTCCGTTTTCAACCGGCATACAAAGCCTAAATTTGCATCAACTCATAATCTGTTTTATTGATCATCTCTAGTTACACCTGAATGCTGTCACTAGCCAGATCACGCTATGGACGGCCACTGACTCTCCCCCTCCCAATGTTACCACTGCCTAACCTCTGCATTGGTGTCACAGCCAGGCTGTGATGCAGGGGAGCCTGGCCAAGTGAAAGCCGAGGCCTGGCTGGACTTCTGAATCGGAAGTCCACCAAACATTGGGAAGTTGCCAGGGCAGCCTGATGGGCGACACTAATGCTGCATGTGTATGCACTGTTACAGTATTTGAAATAGACCACAAAACTGTAATACTTACATCTTTAGACAATTCACACAAGCTGGTCGAAGCATTTGATTCTAAATAGGCCTCACTATTTTGGGAATTTGATACTACAGGATCAAATGTGTCATGGTTAGGGAGGTCACTTTCAAGAGATGGACTGGATTCCAGAGTTGTTGCTACTTCCTCCGCTAAAGTCATAGACCTGTCCGGTGTATCTGTAAGTGCGCTATGGCCGTTTGTGGTAACCGTTTCATCTCCACACTTCCCACTCCACCTTCTCTTGCGTATCCCCTTCTGTTCTTCTTCAGACTCTTCAGAAGACTCTGTACCATAGGGAACCAGCAAGCTAGATGTTACTTTAGACTTTCCATTGACTAATGTTCCACGATTCAACCTAATTGGAGCGTGTTTTGACTCGGAGTGTGCAGGGACACTTGAGGTAGATAGTGTGGGACAGGATTTAATAGCCATAGATGTCAGGCTTGAACTATTGGTGGATTCCATCTTGGGGGCATCGTGAAGAGACAGTCCTGGGTGGACAGGATGTGGCTTGTTGATGGTAATGGTAATCTTTTGTTTTTTGACAGTCGAGTTGATGGACACTTGCCGGTTAACTGGCACTGCACCCATTGGCCTTTTAACATTAGTACAGTTATTGTTCAGAACTGTGCCATTCACTGTAGATTTGGGTGATCGATTTCCATTCATATGTTTAACATTCTGCTACAGAGGGAAAAAAGGAGGAAAAAAATGTATAGGAGTTAAACTGGCCATACACATAAATTTCCACTCAATGTTCCACAATGATTGATTCCTTTCTGAAAAAAAAAAATCAATTCAGAAGGAATTGATTCCTACTATACACTGCACAACAATTTCCAATAGATTTCAGAAGGGAATCTATAAAAACAAATCAATTGTTTGAACTGCATAGTTCCACTGTTCGATGCAGTGCAAAGCTATAGGCCATAGATCTGTCAATGCTCTTGCCCCGTCCCTGGTTATTTTATATTTTCCATCCTGTCCGATTACTACTTTAGAACGATTTTTAATCAAAATCGATAAAAAAAAAAAAATCAATCTGACATTTTGGGGACTCTTAACAGCAGATGAATTGAATCTGCAAGGAATCAAATGAGAAAGTCGGTGAGTGTATACCCACCATAAGATATTTATAAATCAATCAACATGGGATTTATAAATTAATCAGTAATCTTAAAGGAGTGGTCCAAGGAGAATAAATAAAAATCCACTTACCTGGGGCTTCCTCCAGCCCCTGGCAGCCACACCTCCGGTGGCTCCTGGTGCCCTACGGTGAAGCTGCCAACCTGACGTCGGCATCTGCTTGCAATTCACCATGCGGCTAAGTTATACTGAAGTCATCGAGGCAGTACTGCGCAGGCACATAACTGCTGCATCTGCGCAGTACAGTCCGGATGACGTCAGCACGACTCAGCTGCTCGCGCAGTGGATATCTTGCGCTGGAGGGGACCCTGAACCACAAGCGTGGAGCAGAGCTACGGCGAGGGCACAGGACGGCTGGCAGGGGCTGGAGAAAGCCCAGGTAAGTGGATTTTTTAATTTCTACACAGCTCTGATGTATCCTTTAAAGCAAACATGTGCGGAAGGAGAGAAATACAGATACAGCACAGCCTCTGGATCCTTTAGAGACATCAACCAATTCTCCTCCACCCCAGCATTAGGAAAAACACACACACACACACACACACACACACACACACACACACACTTTTGTACAAGAACAAGCATGGCCGTATGCAGTAGCAAAGAGCAGATCTGAATAGTGACAGGCTGAACTTATATATAGAGCGAACCACCCTATTCTGGTTCCATAATTACAGTAAACAGGATGGACCAATTCCAAGTTGCAAACATTGGCATAAAATTAACAAGAAACTTGCAATACCTTGAAATTAGTACCGTCTCATCGACCATCTACATTACCAACTTATTACACAAGATGGGAGGAATTTCAGAATTTAAATCATTACCTGTCCAATTTTTATCACCCTGTAAAGCTATAAATGCACTGCTGGAACATTCTGCAGCACTTGCCAATATTTTTTTTAGTCTATCTTGTTTCAGGGCAAGCAAGGAGAAATTCGGTTGAGGACACTATATGACAGGTTCTCACCTTGATGACCTGCTGGGGTCCCATGAAGGAGAACTTCGATACTCCAGCCCTCTGACTACAGCTGGGTTGTGGGGAATTGGGGCTAGCAGACTGAAGTGTGTATGATGTATCACCATTCGGAACATTTTGGGATCTGCAATATAAGTAGAAAATGTGAAGACAATACAAAAAAAAAAGAAAAAAAAAAGAAAAAAAAAAAAAAAAGAAAGACTTTCATCTCATTTAGGAGTAAGAAGTTTTCACAAGGAGAGATGTAGGTTTGGTGAAACATACCTGATGTAAAACAGAAGGTATGCCTGCTGGTTCAGCACAGTCCTGATGTCTACACTGGACACAATGGAATCATTCATAAGATACCACTGGTCATTACTGGCCTGCAAAACACAATATAGCACATAAACACACATGTTGTAGAGTACCAAAAATACATATTTACTGAAACAGAAAACAATTCCCCAAAATGTTCACCTGCGTCATATACATTTTATAAGGCACATCTTCCACCACTTCACAAGTAATGAACTATATGGTGTCTTGAGAAAAAGATTTATTTTTAGGCAAACTACCCTTAAAGTGAACCTGAGGTGAAAATAAACTGATGTAACAAACAATTATATTTATCCTCCTAATCGACTAAATTACTATCCTCCTAATCAACTTAAAACGACTTCAAGTATCCTATGGTTATTTTTGTAAATGCTTAAATATAAAAGTAGGTTGAATGTTTCAGGGCCCTTTTCCACTAGCAACCACAAACGCTAGCGATTGCGATTTTTCATTTACATTGCATTATCACTCAAAAAATTTTTAAAAAATAAATAAATCGCTCCAGAAAGATTGCGATTTCCAAATCAAATCACTATAGTGGAAAATACTTCTCATGATTTCTATGATAAAGTAACAACCGTAGCGATTTAAAAATCACTAGCGATTTGCAATTCAGCTGTGTAGTGGAAAAAGGCCCTTACTGTCTCTAATCAGTGGCAGCCTATTAAGTGTACCAGCATGAACTATTGACCTCTTTATCTCTGTCCTCTGAGCTCAGAAGTTGAATTTTGCTAGGGAAACGTTTATGGTTGTAATTTGCTCATCAGTGATGTTTACTATATTCCCAGAGGAGACAGAAGCTGTCACTTCCATGCCTAGACGTTAAAGGTAGCCATACACTGGTCGATTTGCCATCAGATTCGACCAACAGATAGACCCCTCTCTGATCGAATCTGATCAGAGAGGGATCATATGGCTACCTTTACTGCAAACAGATTGTGAACAGATTTCAGCCTGAAACCGTTCACAATCTGTTGTGGTGGTGCTGCTGCCGCCGCTCCCGCCCGCATACATACATACATAACCTGCTCCGCCGGCATGACTGCCCCCGGTCACGGCTGCTCCGTCTCCGCTCTGGTCTCCAGGTCCGGCATGCTTTACTTCTTCCTGCCCGGCAGGAAGTTTAAACAGTAGAGCGCCCTGAATCATGCCGGAGACCAGAGCGGAGACGGAGCAGCGGTGACCGGGGGCAGTCGCGCCGGCGGAGCAGGTAATGTATTGCCGCTCTATTGCGTCGGTCGTCCGGCACTCGAACGCCGCTAGCGACGCGCTCCCTACCCGCGGGCGATCGACGGTAATTTTCCGCACGGAGCGATTGACGGGATCAGACGAAATGGATCGAAATTCGGCGTGTAGCGCAAACGATTGGCAGCAGATTCGATCCCAGTGATCGAATCTGCTGTCGAAACGGCGGCAAATCGGGTCAGTGTATGGCCAGCTTAACTCATTCAAACAGCAAAATAAAAGAGCCCAGTTATTGTTTTGTATTGTACATACACATTTGTAACATCTTGCCTCGGGAACACTTTAAAAAGGTACCTGGACTGATATGAGAAAGGAGATAAACATACATAAGTGAGCAGTTCCAAGCCTACATGGGATTATGCAGTGTTCCTTTATTTTCATTGTAAGGGCTAAGAGCACATGGCTGTAATTGCCACTTGTTCTTCAGTCAGGTTTACTCTCACTACTAACCAGTTACAAGCCATAATACTATTGCATGCCAGAGAACAGCTTCTGAGTGCAGGGCAGTGTTCTCCCCAGAGCCTTTCAGCTGGGCGGAGCGCCCACCTGACCCTGCCCTCCCGCCCGGCTGCCGTTTGCCCTGGTCTGTAGCAAAGTTACTTCCTCCTCTTGAATCATTACAGCAGCAGCGGCTGTGTCTGTGCAGCCAGCTCGCTGTCAGGGACGCTCTCTCCACCCTCTTCCCCAGCTCCCATCGTAGTGTAGAGTAGTGGAGAGGCGGGGCGGGGAAAGGTCCTGTGAAGTTAAGCAGGAGAGATAAAGTTGTACTGTGGGACGCCTGTCTCTATTCATTCCGAACGGCAAGTCTCCTGTCATTACGGGGGAGGAGGGCTGTCTCGCAGCCGTTGCTGTGCTAAATGCCTTTTATATTCAGACAGCACTAGATTAGCTTCACACTCTTGCACAGTACTGACCTCCCTAATGACTAACTAGTGAGACGTGGAGAGGAGAACT
>NC_090652.1:117250142-117355142 GCF_040937935.1 Hyperolius riggenbachi
CGCCGTCCTCCTCTGATCACCCGTTCCCCGCCACCGGGCATTATTCGTCTGGCATAGCCGATTAATGCGTGCTCCCATTTGCGTCATCGGGAGCTTACTGCGCAGGCGCAGTACGAAGTTTTCTTGTACTGCGCCTGCGCAGTAAGCTCTGATGACGCGTGCGGAAGTGAGAGCTTGGCCACGCAGCCACAGTGTAATCACTTGCGTGATTACACGGGGACTGGCGGCGGGGAACGGCGCATAGGGAGAGGACGGCGCAGGACATTAACGCTGTAGGGGGCTGATAGAAGCCCCAGGTAAGTGTCAGCTTGTTTTACTTTTTTAGTAACACAGAACTCTTTTAAGATGCCTGAGACAGTTCTGCACGGATTTCTAAAAAAAAAAAAAAAACTTACCAATGTTTTGTCTCAGACACTCTTGATAAATCTGGCCCTCAGTAATTCCTAGTTGATTGAGGTTTATGTAAATTCTGTATGCATATTTATGTAACTAGAACACTGACCAATCAAATCCCGCCACACTGGAATTTGACTAGTCCATTTTCAAGCTCCATAAATTTGCATAACCCTTCATCAACTTGGAATTATTTGCATCTAATTGGCCATCCCTGATAGCAATCTATTTATAGATGTCCATAGATATCTGACATTTTCTGCTAGATGAGGCATTAAAGTAGAACTTAAATCAGAATGTCTTCTCTGCTCTAAAAGGATTAGTCACATCAGGATGACCTTTATGGGAAAATTATGGAAATCCTACAAAAACCTAAAGTTTAACTTGGTTTCACTTGTGCAGAAGGCACTGAATGGGTAAAGCCTCAGTGTTCACCATATAACTAATTAGACAGGTTGACTTGCCTAACAAACACAAAAGCACAGATAAGTGAACTTTATTAGCAACAATATGTGGGAAAAAAAAAATAAGACTTTTCACTGTGTGCTGTGCAAGAGTTCAGTTCCGCATTAACCACCTGAGGACCATAGGCTTACACCCCTAGTGACCAGGCTATTTTTTTCAAATTGGCGCTCTGCAGCTTTAATGGCTCGCTGCAGAGCCATACAACTGAACACACCAATGAATCCCCCCCCCCCCCCCCCGTCTGCCCACCAACAGAGCTTTCGGTTGGTGGGCTCTGATCACTGCTGCAACGTATGTTTTTTTATATTAATTTGTGATTTTATTTTTATTAAATGTAATTTTTATATTTATTTTTATATCCCCCCCCTTCCTCCCCCCGGCAACCAATCACAGGGATCAGATCTTTTAGGCATGAGCCTATGAGTGCCGACCGCTCTCTAAGCCTCCCCAGGGGACAGCCAAGTGACACTGCTGTCCCCAGTACAGCACTGCCATAGATCACGGCGCTGTACAATGTAAATAGACGGAGGTTTTGCCGTCTAACAGTCGCCTAGCGGCAATCGCCATTGGTAGACGGATGACTTGGCTCTGCTCTGTCATTCAAGCGGGGGTGCACGTGCATCGGCGTGCACGATCCGCTGCAAAACCTCGCCCAGGACTTGACACCTTTTGCAGTTAGGCGGTCCTGGGGCTCTCCGCTTCCTGACGCCTATCGGCATTAGGCAGTCGGGAAGAAGTTAATCTTATATTCATAGCAACATCAGATGACAAGACGAAGCGGAGTGCTAAAAGCAGAAAAAAACATTGCACCGCTTTTAGACCCTAAAATCAGAAAAGAAACATACTACCAAGGAGGTTAAAGCGGATGCGAGATGAAAAAACTAACTATAGCAAGTAACATAATATATAAAATATATCTATATATATCTATATAGCTATATCTATCTATCTATCTATCTATCTATCTATCTATCTATCTATCTATCTATCTATCTATCTATCTATCTATATCTATATTAAAGTTTAGATGGTTTACACAGTAACTCTAGCTGCAAACCGCTTCAACAGTATATGATTATTTCTTCCTGTGATCAAATGAGAGCAGCCATATTCTGCTTGTCATTACACAGCCAAGCTGCTCTGCATCTCCACCCCTCAGCCTGTGAAAACTCCACTCCCCTCCCCTCTCCACCCCCTTGCCTCTGAAATCTCAGCAGCTCCCGGCTGGTAACGCCTCCTCCTCCCCAGACTGAGCTCCTATGAGCACTTGCTACATGGGACTCAGAATGCCTAGGCGCTGGAGGAGCTGTGGGTGCTACAAAGTATTTGGCTTGAGGAGTGCCCTATAAAATATATGTAAGGGGCACAACTATGAAATATGTAAAAGTTTATCTTGGATCCACTTTAAGGGACTATTTTTTAAGCCTACTGCAGAAACAGCAACATATACATGACAAAGGACAACACGAGTATAACAGGCTGTTACAAAAAGGTATTAAAAATAAATAAATAAAAAAAAAAAAAAAATCTGCAGGTTTCATACTCACCGTCAACCATAAAACACACCGAGGCACTCATAGCCTGTAAGAAGAAAATAAATCTTGTTAAGCATTTACAGAAGTGTCACTTTGCATATTGCCACCAAACCATCTGCTATCCTGGCTAGCAGAGACACAATGAAATCATTACACACAATGCTGTCGGGGGAATCCGTGTTGTACTTTCTAATTTTATCGGAAGAGGAAACAAAAGCTTAGGAGATCCCCAGGAGTCACCCTTTCTGGCAGCTCATTCACGCTCATTGTCTAGACAGTAATGTCATACAGTCTACACGGTGACATACAGCTGCTGCTTATCATTCGAGACTCAGCCAATGTAATGCTGCTTCATAGCGGGTCAAAGTCATGCTGCTGTACTGCAACGGCCATGTATCCCATATCACAACTGTCTGTACAGAGGAGCAACACACTACTTTTATTTTACAACTGATTATCAGGTAAAGCTCTTAGTAACACTTTACAAATAAAATACGGAAGCTGCCATTTTTATTCACTATTGCACATTGTATAGCCTTGACATCTTCTGCAGCACCTTGCAAAATACACATTGTCCCTGGAGTTGTCTCTGCTGCAGTCATAGTACAAACAAAGCCTCTACTGTAGTCATAGTCCAATGTCGCTTCCATAGTCCGAATTTCAAAGACTCTACCGTAGTCACTATTTCATCTCCCTATAGTCCAATGTTCCTTCCACAGTGCTAGTACAAAGCCTTTAACCTCCCTGGCAGTATGATTACTTCCAGATTTTATTGTTTAAAGGGCGTGCAATTTTATTCACAAGCTTTTAGACCCTAAAAAAAAAAAAAAAAAATCATACTGCTAGATAGATATGTGGCAACCCTGCATATTACACACCTTCCATGGAGCCAACTCGGGATTACTACTCTGAGCTACAGATTTCAGTCACGAGCCTGACTCGGGGTTACCGCCAAGGAGGTAAATGTAGTCCCTTCCATAGTCCTATTTCAAAGCCTTTACCAGGGTCTCTATTTAATATCCATAGTCATAGTCCATTGTCCCCATCACAGTTCTAGTCTAAAGCCTCTACTGTAGTTAAAGTCACAGGCTAACATACCTACCACAGTCACCTGTCACTACTACAGTCAGTCTATTGTACCTATCACATTCATTGTCTAATTTCTTTATGGTATTTTAAAGTTCAATATGAGGAGTCAACGAAACTACCAATATTTTTGGGGAGCTGGGTGGTAACTAAGAAACCCACATAAATATAGGGAGAACTTAATCTCCATGCAGACAGAGTCCTGGCCAAGATTGAACTTGGCCACTGCTGACATACTTCTGGAAATGTTATTTCAAAGCAAGAAATGTACTACTCTGTGTTTGGTGGATGTTTAGCCAGATCAAAGTGTCTGATTGTAGTTCTTATCGGCAGCTGTCAGACTGCAGGAGTACTGTGGAGGCATCTCTCCCAATACAGTAAACACTCCCTCCAAACTTAAACCAGATTATAAACATTTTATTTTGTTTTTGTCCATGAAGGTTTTCATGCTGTGGCTAATCTTTTAGAGCAGAGAGGAAATTGTGAATTTAGTTCCACTTTAAATATAGGTCACTGTCAGGCCTTAACTGTTGATGTTCCCATTGGAAGTCCGATTTCAGAATTAAGTTGATGAAATACAGCAGATTAGAGGACATTAAGAAAAAAGGTGTAACAGATATTGAGGGAGCCCTTTTCAATGGACACAACGCTATTTGGAGTATGATGCAATCAGGCTGTGAATTCTCACCCGTAAATCCTCTGCCTGCACTCTCTATACACAATAAAGTTGAAATTCTCTCTTTCATACGTGAACTGGCAGTATAAATGTGTCTCAATAAGCCGTCCTCCCAATTAGCAGAAATGGGAATTTCCACAGATGTCAGCTGCTGCCAGGGCTAAACATGATGCTTCTATCAGGCTCACAGCCATCACTGTAAACCACCAACATGATGTCGCTGCCAATGAAGCTTACTGGATAATCTGCTCCAGCTGTCAAACTAGCTTCACTATCTCTTCAACCAAATGGTCTATTGGCCTTGGGACAATGTTGTTCTGTTTTCATTTTGGCCTGAAATTACTTGTTAGTTATTATAATGAAACAGAGAAGGAATATTGGGTGCGATAGCCTGGACTGAGGTGTGAACCTGCGTGTTGGCACAGACCAGATCAGCTGCAGGAAGGACATCATACAGTACAGACAGGACCAGCCTCTTATCCCCTGAGAATGCCCAAATCAGAGGCAAGCGCTGGATGAAATTCACTCTGCTTCCAGCTCATTTTCTTGCCCTATAAGCTTAACCCTTTAGCAGCCACACAGAAAAACTATATGTATGCTGAAGGCCTGATTTGTTTCTGTTGCTGGGGAAGAGTGCCTTCCCCAGCTTAGCAGCTATGCAGAGTGGAAAAGGGTGCTGTCATACTTACCTGTTCTAGGAGTCTGGACTAGCTTCTCCTCTCCTCCACCGGCAGCGCTGCAATGCCAACATGCTCTTCTGACTTCCGATCACGATAGGACGTGATCGTAACCCAGGGGATGGCGTCAGCAGTGCAGCGCTGCACGGTACAGCCTCTTCCACTACCCCTCTTACCACCGGGCGGCACTGGTGGATGAAGGAGGAGAAGCTGATCCAGCCGCCTGGAACTGGTAAGTATAAAAAAAAAAGCTCCTTTTTTTGTCCCTTTAGGTACCTTTATAGAAAAACTCAATTTTCATTCAAATAAAAAAAAAAAAAAACCTCCATTTCAATCTGCAGCCAGCTAAGACCTCCATCACGGACATGGAGATCAAATTGTTATTCCTACTACAGCTGCTCGGAGATGGTCTAGAAACTTCTTGGAGGAATAATAATCTGCACAAGGTAGGAGCCTTTTTCAATAACAGACATTTTTCCATTGACCAGGAGCAAAGTCAAACACACCTACTATATATCCAAGTTGCCCTGGTGAAATGATTGGGATTCAACATTGCACACAAAAACAAAATTAACCAAACGGGAAAAAAAAGTGTTTCTCAATAATCCTTGCAATATACAGAGCCAAACTGAAGACTGAGATTTTTTTCTCGTTTAAGAAATGTTCTTATACAGGTTAAAGTAGATCAAGTTGACACTGAAGTGGCTCACTGCATGCTTATCTGACAGGAAAGCTATACATTAAACAGCCTGATTACCTCAGTAGCTACTGTCTCAAATAAGGGGACACCATACTTTACCCTAGGGTTTGGTTATTGCTACCCTTTTATAGAGTTACAGATTTCCCAGCAAGCTCATGGTGAACCAGAACGCCTAGGAGTGTGTAAGGAACGCTCTACACATGTGCACTACGAGTCGTGACGTAATGCACACGTGCAGAACGCTCCTAGCAATAAGAACGCAATCAATTACATGTGCTGCTGAGCCTAACCCTTGCACACTGCTGCCGGCCTGGAAGCAGCTTCTGATGGCTCTTATGAGAAAAAGGAAGGGTGACAGAGATGAATGGGAGGAGCGGTGGGCATGAGGACCTCTCCCTATACATGCCCACTTCCTCTGTTCTACCAATCTTCTTTGCCTCGGTTATCCTTTAACTACAGTACAAAGCATGCCCAGGGGTGAAAACAATACCTCACCTTGTAAACTATCAGATGAAGTTCTTCATATGTGTCCTCTGTATTCACAAAGATTTTGGGAAATCTAAATTTGGCTTCAGGGTCATTGAGGTTCAGAGGTCCAGTAAGGAACCTAAAGATAAAAATTTCAAAAACAAAATCTACATAAGCTTCAAGTTATTAAATCTTATATGTTCTGCACATAATGGCATTTTGAGATCAAGAATGAATAACTGAACAAACAATCAGATTTCCATCCTGCTCTGGTTTCTGATTGGCTGCTCCTGAATACATCAAGGCTTGCCTGTAGGAATTAAAAGGGAACCAGAGGCGAGAGGCTGCCATATTTATTTCCTTTTAACCAATACCAGACGCCTGGCAGTCCAGATCTCCTGGCATCAATAGAGTTGAGTCATCACCCTGAAACAAGCATGCGTTTAATCCAGTCAGGCTTGAGTCAGAGCACCTGATCTGCCGCTTGCTTAGTATCTGTGGTTAAAAGTATTAGAGACACAAGCTCATAAGGACAGCTAGGCAACTTGTACTGTTTAAAAGTAAATAAATATGACATACAGAGCTTCAACAGGAGCGTGCCATTATGGGAGTTATGCCTAATATTCATACAGAGCCAGAGAATATACCTGCTGAAGCTACATACACTGATAGATAGATCATATGAATCGACCGATGACCTATCCATGCCACAATCTATCCAGATATTCATGTGACATGATGTGAACGATGTGAAGTTTTAACGGTTGATACGACAAGTTATATGATTGTTAAATGATGCAGAACATGTGACAAGCGCTGTAGACTTCCTTTGTCTCTGCTACATTTTTGTCCAAAGATATCAGAAAGTTATATGCGTCGTTCCTTTTGTAAAATTTTGTAGACCATTTTTAAATAAATGATCTAAGTTTTTTTTCTCATGTGTTTCGAATGACTGTCTTGAAGGTACACTTAAGCCAGAAAAAAATAATTTAGTTTTACTCACCTGGGGCTTCTACCAGCCCCCTGCAGCAGTCCTGTGCCCTTGCAGCCACTCACTAATCCTCTGGTCCCCCGCTGCCAGTTTCGTCTTTGCCGACAGGCTCGTCAGGACTGGCCACGCCTAGCTTTTTCCGCATTCCCGACTGTAATTAGCGGACCGCAAAGCGTACAAAAATACGCGTTGCCGCATTACGAACGCATAGATATGCGGCAACGCGTATATTTTTGTACGCGTTGCGGCCCGCAATAGCGCTAATTGCAGTCGGAAATGCGGGAAAAGTTACGCGTGGCCAGTCCTGACGGGCCTGTCGTCAAAAACGAAACTAGCTGGAAGCGGGGGACCAGAGGATTAGTGAGCGACTGTAAGGGGAACGGGACTGCTGCAGGGGGTTGGTAGAAGCCCCAGGTGAGTAAAACTCATTTTTTATTTCTGACTTAAGGTTCACTTTAATGGATCACATCGGCAGACGATCACTCCTAGTCAGCAGTGTGTACATAGCTATAAATGATCAAACAATGTGCCCGCAAAGTCTATGGCGCTTGTCGCAAGTTCTGCATTGTTTTACAATTAGATCGTTAGCCGTATCACCTGTCAACACATCCCATCGTTCACATCATGTTGCGTAGAAATCTTGAAAGGTAGATTATGAAATGATCAATCATTGGTTGAATCACACACAATCTCTCTAATGCTTTTTTAATATCTAAAATCAAAATTGCTGATGCCAGCGGTTTTTGATTTTTTTGCACGATTTTTAGCACTTCCCGGCGCTTACCTGTGCGCTGCGATTTTTTATAAAGCGCTTTTCTAAGCACTTTTGCAGAGCGCTTCAGTTTTTTCACTTCCTGACATCAGTGAGCTTTTTCACCCGGAAATGAATAAATACAATGTATTTATTCATGAAAGTGCTGGGGAAATCACAATACAATGCATTTTTTGAAGCATTTTGCGATTTCCCTATACCTTCCATTGTAGCAAAATTGCCCTAAAAATAGTACAGGCAGCGCTTTGCTGAGCAGAAAGCAGACAAAATGCGATGATATGAACTATCTAATAAGGATTCATTGCACAAAGCAGCTTTAGGGCGATTTTGAAAAAAATCGCCGTCGCTAAAAAAAAAAAAAGGTGAAAATGCCCTAGCTGTGAACAAGCCCTTAGTGTGTACTATGCCATTTTTAAGCCTCAACCCAATGACGAAGTTAAAATGTGCATTGTGAGCAAGATGGATCTAGTCCCAATACAAAAATTCTATAAAGTACATCTGTAACAAAAAACAAACAAACAAAAAAAAAAAAAACGCCTATGGGGTACTTACCTCGGGAGGGGGAAGCCTAGGGATCCTAATCAAGCTTCCCTCGTCCGCTTTAGCCTTGGGAATCCAGTGCTGGTTTCCCAGAAAATTCCCCCGGACAAGCACAGTGCGGGCACGCCAATATTTACCTTCAGGACTCGTCGGGTTTGCTCTACTGCACAGGCGCGAGTCGCCTGCGAAGTTGAGAAGACTTGAAGGGACTTGGCCATCTCCGCTGGAGCCCGATCTAAAAGCTTCTACTAAGCCTGCTCTATAGCCCAAAAGGTAAATATTGCCACAAGAAGTTCAGGGAATGTCAGCGCTGGATCCAGGAGGCTAAAGAGAACAGGGGAAGACTCAGTTGGATCCAGACGCTTCGCCCTCCTGAGGTAAGTACCCCCCTGGGGCTGTTTTTTACATTGCAGATTTCCTATAAGTTCACAGGAAACGCCTGCATATTAAAAAGACTTTCCATCATAAAAATGAGGTCTACATGTCTACATCCACCTAGATGATTAGTCCTCCTGCACAGCAATGAGGAGAAATTAAAAAAAAAACAAAAAAAAACCGACAATTTATTTGACATGAAAACAGGAAAGGTGAACATTTCTTTATTTAAAGCACTCCTGAATCAGAAAAAAAAATGAATGAAGCAACCCATGGCTAGGTTACCTCCTCCTGGGTTAGGGGCTAGGTAACCTTCTCTCCCCAGCCTCCCAGAAGTACCCTTAGTGACTATGAACAGTGCAAACGCAAGTTTCAAACTGCACATACACAGTGAAAGAAAAGGCTTGTGGACTAGCGTTTATTGTTACAGTGAACTCGCGGTTCGGAGGTTGCAGCTGCACAGTTCTGAATCGCTTGGGGAAACTTCAGATAAAGCATTTAAAGGAGTGATCCGACCGAATACTTAGAATACTGGGGAACAGAAGAGACCCTGAAGACAACGAACAGCATCAAGAGTCTATGGAGGAGGAAATGTAGTCCACCATGGGCTTCATTCATTTTTTACTTTTCTCCGATTCAGAGGTGCGTTCAGTCCCATGAGAAAAAAACCAAAGCGCTTTACCTCCCGTAGTGCTGTAGATTTCCAGGCATTTCAGGACGTATGGGAGAATCTCTGCCTGCTAGCTAAAGCAAAAGAGAACAATCCTATTAGACAGAGGAATCCATCACAGATATAATTTCCTACTCCATGCTAAAATGTTTTGACCGGTTTCGGTGACATACCGTATGTACTTGAGTATTATACTGAGATTTTTGGCTTCTGAAATGCCCCTAAAAACAAAATCTCAGTTTATACTGGACATGAAAAACAAAAGTTTGCTTTCCTAAAACAGAAAGAATTTGCGATAATTCAGGTTGGAGTGAGCTTGAGATGTCTCCCAGTGCATCACTGCTGAATATATGCAAATTAACCATTGTACCCTTAGAGGCTAAACACACTTCCAGAACCGCTGGAATGCAATGATGTGTCAGCTTGTTAATTTGTACAGAGCCATAATAATCCAACATGCATACAGACTGTTTCGGATTGTTTGATCCTCATCAGTGCATGGCATGGATTAATTTGGCTCTATGGAGTAGGCCTTGTAAATCCGAGAGGTACAGACTAACCAGCAATCAATATTTGGTCCCAATATTTGGCCCTATAGATAACTAGCTCCCAGCTCTAATGGGTGCCTTTGCTATGTACAGAAGAGGTTATATAGTTACACCCAAGGTATTGTGGGAACGTATTCTTACAGGTTGCCAGCAAGAGACAGGAGGAGCTGCTCTTCACCGGAGTTCTGGGCATGTGCAAAAAAAAAAAAAAAAAAAAAAAAAAAAAAAAAAATGCATTGCTCAGTCATTTTACTTGATGCTGAATATTTCACCAACCAGGCCTCCTACAAACCCAAAATCTGGAGGGTAGGTAGGTAGGTAGAGTGGTTAATTTGCTATGGGTATGATTTTTTTTGTCTTATATTTAATTTCAACCCTCTTAAAGGTAAATTTAAACAAAATGGCAAAATATTAGGTTATGTCGTTAAAACCCTTCCTACCAGATATATTTTATGAGTAGCAGGGTATCTTCAAACTGGATTGTGTGTACAACTGAACCCTTCACATACATTTTCTACTGCTTTCCTAGAAATGGAATTGAAGACAAGTGATAAAAACTGCAATTGTCACAATTAGATTATTCCACATTCAGGTTTCGTCTTACCTCTGGCTCAAGGTATCTGGGGAAGAGGGATGTAGTGAGGTATTTGTATAATGTTCTCATGTCTTCTTGTTCTAGACCACTCCTGCAAGAGAAGATACAACAACATAAGGTGCCCATACACTCGTCAGATTGGCAGCAGATAGATAAGAAATGCATCTGATGATCTATCTGATGCGTTTTTAGAACATTTTTTACCAGGATAGAGTTCCAATAGATTTCAGTTTGAAATCTATTGAAATGCGATCTGATGGCATTTTTTTTGCCATCAGATTTCCATTAAGGCCAATGCAAACTGATAAGCAATCTCATCAGATCGACCTAAATTTTCCACCCTGCCAGTTCGATGGAAATCCATCGAAATCGGCCATCGATCGGTCGATTGGGCAACCGATTTGCATTCGATCGATCGACTGATCGGCCAGAAAATCGGCTGAGTGTATGGGCCCCTTTAGATCCGTAAGACAAAACTGCTGAAGAACTGCAGGTAATACCTTTAATGACTATCTGTGCATCGTTTCTTGTAAGCTATCAAACCGTTAATTTTCTTCTTCAGGCATTATACAGAACTGGATCAAAACCATTTTGTCAGCTTGCAATAAACTATACACAGTTGGTCATTAAAAGGTAATACCTGAATCAACGCCTGTTGGTTTGATGTTTTGCATATCTGCTTCACAACTAACACCGGACCATGCTTCACTTGCTGCAGAGCTGCAAGTCTCAGCACGGCCTTACAACTGCTCTTACACACTCACACGAACAACTGTGGAACATAGCGGGGGTAAGAGGCGCCAAAGTGTAATAAAATACACTAAAAGCAAAAAGTGGCTTGCCTTGGTAAATACGCAAATTTTGCATAGGAAATTTTTTATTAGCAGTTATGGCAACGTCAGACCAAAATTCAAGGCAGCATCAAATATTTAGTTGAGCACTCAGGTGCTCAAAAACAACTCAAGTTTTTACTTAATGCTCAATGCTCGGCTAAAGATTTGATGCTGGCACTGAATTTTGGACTGAAGTTATGTTACTTTACCCTCCATTGGAGGCAAGCCATTGGCCAGCTCCCTGCACTGACACTGACCACCATCCCATTTTTAAGAGAGAGACCAAAAAGTACAGAGAAGTACACGTATGGAGATGGCCATTCTCCAAAAGCCTTATTGGTTGGTTGCCCATCCTAGCAACCTCATTTTGTAAATACCCCCCCTCTTCTATCTGACTCCTTTATCTGAACATACTGCACCACCGGGGCTTCTATTATCTCTGTGTTTTTTGTTTTCAAGATTCTCTCCTTGAAACTTTCAAGTTGAACCGTGGGATGAAAATGATTTTGGATTGGAACTACTGATATTTAGGGCTACCCACAGTGATTTTTGAACTGCTTGCAGTTACGGTAAGTTTTAAAATAGAACTCCCGCAAAAGTTCAAACTGCTCAACCTTCAAAAATGAACTAATATCCCCATGACTGAAAAAGATTAAAAAAAAGTGCTTGCCTCTCATTTGGAAAATGACAGGTGCTCTTAAAAAAAAAAGCCAAGAACATAATCAGTAGCAAAAGCAAATTCTTAGAGGATGTCAGGTTTATTAGTTATTCTAAAGCTGCCTCTCAAACAAGGCAAACGACTTGCAAGTGTATTTATATCTCAATACAACATGTAAATGAGACATACTATAGCATGTGCTGTAATGTGAGCAGGAGATCTACCATCTGACACTGGAGAAGGACAGAGTCACAGTGCCGAGTGTTAACAGGGAATGGCAGCATGAAGAGGCCGGCGATGACAGCTGTGACAGACAGGGACACAAGGACTGCTTTCCCTTAGATTTCCCACTCACACAGAAAAGAAGAATGACAAGGATATTTTACATTGCACTGTGGACTAAACAGAGACTTTTATATATAAACACTGATGAATGCAGGAGATGGACTTCTGTGCAGGAACTAGAGATGATGCTGGGCCTCAGATCAGGATTTCTGTCACTCACACATAAGTTAAAGGAAGCAAATGTATGTCATGCCTGAGACCACTAAAGAACTCACTATGGGCTGTATTTATCTAATGGAAGCCCATCAAGGTTGTCCAAACATGATGACATTTTCCTGTTTCAGATTTGATTGACTTCTTCCAATTGAGATTTGAATTACCACAGTTAGCTTTAAATATTTATATTTAAAGATAACCTAAAGCGAGGCTTCAATATTTAATTTCCTTTTAAAGGACCACTCCAGTGAAAAAAGTAAACAGTTAAAATCTGACAGAACCGACAAGTTTTGGACTAGTCCATCTCCTCATGGTTTTCTTCGTTTTGTAAAGTACTTCCTGAGCGGCAGTTTAGCTGCCAAAATAGTAAGATACCGGCCAGCCTCCCCACTCCCTTGCACACTATTTTGTCAGTTAGACTTACAAACTGCCAATCAGGAAATGCTGTTGAAAACAAAGAAAACCCTGAATATCCCCCATGAGGCGATGGACTAGTCCAAAACCTGTCAGTTCTGTTTGCTTACTTTTTTCACTGGAATGGTCCTTCAAGCAATACCAGGTACCTGGCTATCCTGCTGATCTCTTTGGCTGCAGTAGAGTCTGAACCAGCCACCTGAAACAAGAATGCAGCTAATCCAGTCATATTTCAGTCAGTCAGAGCACCTGATCTGCATGCTTGTTCAGGGTCTATGGCTAAAAGTACTACAGGCAGAGGATCAGGAGGACAGCCAGGTGATATAAGGAAATAAATATGGCAGTTTCTATATCCCTCTCGCTTTAGGTTACCTTTGGCCAATGGGCTCTCTTCTACTTAACTAGAGCAAAAAGACACACTTAATCGTTGCAATTTACTACAGTATAATGGAAGAATAAGGTTGATACCAATAAAGTTTGTCACGATGAGCAACAGAGGGGAAAATTAAAAAAAAAAAATAATTCATACTGTTTGTAATGCATCAGAAGTAGATTTTAACTTAGGTCAAGATAACGCAGACTCTAGGATGAATTAAATTGAAGTATCTCTTGGATCATCAGCTAAAGTTTCTAACCACAATTCCCCACCTTTATAATTTGCTTCAACAGATTTCTAACAGCAGCATTTTTAGTTCCTATGAAGACTCCATGGTACTAGTTTAAAGGGACTCCGAGCACCTCTCATGGGCATGCCTTTAAGACTCCAACCAGTACTGCAAAGTACTTAAAGATGCATACCTTTCTGTAGCTTGTGCTCTCATCTTTTATTTGATGCTTGAATAGACGTTCTACACCAAATAGGTTTCGTTATATTTCAATTTAAAAATCGCGGCTGCCATCTTGGCTATATTATAACTTCCGGGTCACGGATCCCGGAGCCAGGGGCGGACAAAGGACAGCATGAAACTTATCGGGAGTCAGCCTGAGGTGTATGGGCAGCCAACAGATCTCACGCTAATCAGATTCGATAAGAGAAGAAGTTTATCTCTTGGTCCAATCTGCCCATCATCGCTAGATGTATGGGTATCGCAATACTGGGATGTATAGTCTGGCATCTATTCTTTCTACTTTGAGCATCACATGGTCACACCCAAATGGCCTGTCCAATATCAGAATGGAGAAAGAACATGAAGCAAGCTGTGAGTAATGGCAAGCATACGTCCCATGAGACAGGTTTTCAATTCAGCACTTTGCTTCTGTAGGCTGCTTATATTCATTTATAATCCTAACTGCAAACAGAACGTACCCTTACTTTGGGGCTTAGCAGGGGTACAATTACTAAAATGTTCTTATTAACCTTTAAGTCAATGTCATTTTAAGGAGTTCTTTAATGTAAAGTAGTAAAAAAATAAAGTTTAATAATAATAATAATAATAATAATCCTGCTATTGGTACTTCCTTTGAATTTCCCACAAGAACAGTCAGGGGACAGTGACCTGTTCCTCTGGATCTCTGAAGAGGAATGCTGGGAATACATGTATACACTTTGGATTTTTGGTGGACATGATCAGAGATAAAGGCACCCTAGTGATGATGGTCAGATTCGACCAAGAGAAATCTCTCTTTGGTCAAATCTGATTAGAGAGAGACCTGCTGGCTGCCTATACACCACAGGCTGATTCCTGATTTCAGCATTAAATCCGTTGGGAATCGGCCTTGTGCACCATATCTGTTGCTGCCCCCCCCAATGGAAATGTACCTCACTGCTTATGCATTATATGATACTTTACCTGTCTGCTGTTGCCCGCCTCAGTGCCCATCCATATTTTGCATTGCTGACCCACGTGGCTACCCGCCATTGGCATTGTGGGGCGCGCATGTGACATCACGTACGCGTCATGTGTTATACGCCGGCAGCAAGTGGGGTGCGGTAGCTGTCGCCACGGCGGGTGACAGCAGACAAGCAAAGTATAAATGCATGGGCAGGGGGACAGCGCTAGGGGTTCCATCGCTTGTCCCGATATTGCACGCCGTTCCACCGTGCACCAGTTGGACCACGTCGGCCTGAGATTTCCCAACATGTCCGATAAATACATTTAAATTGGCATGCTGGTGGCGGTACGGATTTGCATCCAATTCGATATTATCGATATGGATGGTCGATCCGCCGCGAAATCGATAGACGTATGGCCACCTTAACTGTGCTAGCTGATGAAAATCAAGACACAGCCGTTACTCGCTGAATACACAGTAGCTCCAGGAGAAAATCCCTGCTTATTTTAACTGCTTGTGTCAGACGCCTCAGAGGCAAGTATTTAGCATTGTGACAGACTCTCTTTACACAACGTCTGAAAGGGTGAAATTTGACAAGGTTGTCTTGGCGCTCTGCAGACAAGAGACAGTCCTCTGGGCCAATAAGCTGTGAGCCTATCTTGTTCCCTTCTTTCACACAACTTTACACCACGTCCGTAAATTATTACTGCAATTCCTCCCTTTGCAGAAATGAGACACATGACCTGAGAAGATGAACTGGCTAAAGTAACAGGCTGTTATTTTTGTACTCCTGAGACACCTGTAGTGTTACATGCTGACCCATGTGGCTGGGACTACCCACTGTGCAATGGCACCAAGCATAGACACTGTGGCATTAGCTCTACAAGTACTGCAGCGTTAGCAAACTGCTCCCCCTACTGGCTGTGATACAATGTCTGTCACCATCCATTCACCTACAGAAAGAGTAATTACCATACTTTGACTTTGCTTTCAGTATAGCTATATGTACATAAAAAAAAAAAAAAAAAAGATTAATTAAAAAAAAAAAAAAGATTAAAAAAAAAAAAAAAAAAAACAACAACCACATGTATAAAGTGTCGTTGCAATTTAAAAATTCCAGTCAAATAATTATTGCCACTTTAAGAATGTAAAAGAAAAAAAAATATCTACAGTATTAATAATCTAGGACAGCCTTTCAAAACCTTTTTACCCTGGAAGAACCCTGAAAATAATTTTTCGATCTCAAGGAACACCTGCATTTATTTTGCAGGCAGCATGGTAGGTGAGGTTGCTTATTTTACTCTCCCCTATTACAGTGACCGTCTTTAGGCTCCCTGCACACTGCAAATCCGTTTTCTGATTCAGTTTCCGTTTCCGATTTTCCCTGAATACATTCAACAGAAAAACGGATCAAAAAACGCAGCATGCAGTAAAGATTAAAAATCTGAATCGGAGATAAAAAAAACAATTAAAAAGCGGAATCGGAATCCTGAAATGCATGCAGGTGTACAAGAGGCCTTAGGCCTCTTGCACACTGCATGAATTTCCGATTCCGCTTTTTACCTCCAATTCCGATTTTTAATCTTTACTGCATGCTGCGTTTTTTGATCCGTTTTTCTGTTGAATGTATTCAGGGAAAATCAGAATTGAAAATCGGAATCGGAAAACGGATTTGCAGTGTGCAGGGAGCCTTATACTGTCTCCTTGTCCTAGTGCTTTTTATTAATATGCTCATTATTATTCTGACTCACAATTTAGTTGGGGGTTTTTTGCTTTGTTTTTTTTACAGTCCCCCGATTATAATTTGCTCTATTATACTTCCCCCCCCCCCCCCGATGGGGGAAAATGCCAAGGAACCCCTGCAGCGTACTCCAGGGACCCTAACTATTTAAGGGAGGAGAAGCTTGGCACTAGACACGGCAGGTGGACTGGAACCACTGGTGCTAGGGATCACGTGCTGCTCACAGTGTAATGACAATGTTTCAGGAGAGGAAAAAGAGAGGCACTGTGCCCTTAAACACACCTTTATTTGGTTCCAATGGACATCACATACAGCAGCGTACAGTGGGGGTTAGGGGGAGGCCTGACAGCCGTTTCGCGTGCTAACGCGTCGTTAGTGCCTCTGATGACGCGTTAGCACGCGAAACGGCTGTCAGGCCTCACCTAACCCCCACTGTACGCTGCTGTATGTGATGTCCATTGGAACCAAATAAAGGTGTGTTTAAGGGCACAGTGCCTCTCTTTTTCCTCTCCTGAAACAAAATACTCCAGGAACCCTGGTTGAGAAAGCCTGATCTTATGCTGGGAATACACGGCTGGATTCTGAGCTGATAAGATGGTTCGATAGATAAACTTCCGACGTGTCCGATTACCGTTCGATTGCTTTGCCGCTCGATTTCTCATTGAAGTGAATTGAAAAAAAAAATAAATAAATAAAAACAAGCGGAGGGTAAGAGAATCGAGCGGGCAAAACGATCGGGCGCAGAATTGTGCACCAGAATCTACCCGTGTATTCCCATCAGAAGACCACATGCCTCTGATTGCAGCTTTCTATGATAAATTACATTTGTGTACAGATTCTCCATTAGGGCCGATTTTCACTGTACCCAGACGAATCCGCATTGAAAAATGCGAATTTGCATGCGTTTGCAGGAGTTTTTTTCATGCGAATTTATATGTGTAAGCAAAGGCAAAGTGGGGAGCCAGAGTATGCATAAACAAAGATGATTCCGACACACCTCTCCTCCCAATTTCCAGGAGGCAACAAGGCTGCAGAACAACAGAATACAGCTCACCTTTCTGCAGAGATCACTCGAAAAGCCACCACCAGCAATTCATTTTAAGCTCAACATGACCAATAGATTGTCTTGGAGGGCAGAGCCAAATCTGATCACTGCAAAAGAATTCATCTCCGAGCATAAAAGCAGAAGAGGCAAAGAAGTGGCGGACTTTGTTTATTTTTCACTATAATGTCTAGTGCACTGAGTAGAGCCATTTTGAGATGGAATGATTGTTTTTGAGAAAAGCAATAAGGATCTCACCCACTCTGCCCCCCCCCCCCCCCAAAAAAAAAAAAAACTGCACAAGGTTACAATTCTAGAACACATGTAGGAACGAGCCCACTTCGGTATGACACTTGGCGCAGTATGGATTTTTAACTGGGTCAATCAATGCCGTTCAATACACACTATGTAACAGCTTAATAAATGGACCTGAACTCTTGCACAGGACATAAGGAAAACAGAGGGAAATACACCCTGTATGTATTTAGAGAGTTTAACCTGTCTAATTCCGCCTCATCTGTGACTAATCACAACTTTAATTTGATTTATCGGCTTTGTCAGCTGGCTGCCTCTGCAGAGCAGCTAACTTGTAAACACAGGATGTTAACCCCATGTCTGCTTCCATAAAAGCCGGAAGTAGACACTGCAGATTTATTGCAGGATGTGTCAGCTTTAACAAAGAAATATTTTTCTTTAAACGTTATTATGCTGTTGCTGATCTTATAGAGCAGAGAGGAAGTTCCGAGTTCAGGTCCGCTTCAATAAAGGGGAGAGAGCCTCAGAGACTGGAAAAAAAACAAACGGCCGCAGCAATCGTACCCCTGCGGTGGCATGTCCCCTAAGGGACAAAAGATAAAAAAAGGAGGTGAGTGGTTAAACAATACCAGTTGCCTGGAAGCCCTGTTGGTCTGTTTGGCTGCAGAAGTGTCTCAATAACTCCAGAAACAAGCATGCAGCTAATGTCAGATCTGACAATGTCAGAAACACCTGATCTGCTGCATGCTTGTTCAGGGTCTATGGCTGAAAGTATTAGAGGCACCGGGTCAGCAGGGCTTCCAGGCAACTGGTATTACTTAAAAGGAAATAAACATGGCAGCCTCCATATACTTCTCTCTTCTGTTGTCCTTTGAGCAATGAATGGCTCTCCTGCTGATCCTCTTCCTCTAATACTTTTAGCCATAGACCCTGAACAAGCATGCAGCAGATCAGGTGTTTGACATTGTCAGATTTGACAAGATTAGCTGCATGCTTGTTTCAGGTGTGTGGTTCAGATACTACTGATGCTGAAATGATCAGCAGAACTGCCAGGCAACTGGTATTGAGCCTGCGTGAGAGCCCTTGTCAATCCCGTCCACGTGGTCTGGAGTGTACTGCACAGGCACAGTAGTTCTGCACCTGCGCAGAACACTGCAGACCACATGGACGGTATTGACAGCAGCTCTCGCGCAGGCACAGAAGATCCCGACCTGGCGAGGTCCTCATCGCAAATGTAGGGGATTCTGGGACACCAGAGCCGAGGCGAGGGGCAGATCAGCTGCTAAGGGCTGGAGGAAGTCCCAGGTAAGTAGATTTTTTTTCCTTTACATAATATCAGTTGCCTGGCTGTCCTGCATCTCTCTTTGGTGGAGGGTCTGTGGCTAAAAAAAGTTTTACAGGCAGAGGATCAGCAGGACAGACAGGCAATGTGCAATGCTGTACAGGATATACATTTGTCATCCTCCATATCCCTCTCATTTGAGGTTCCCTTTTATGATGCAAAACAAGTGAAGTCCGATAATATAATTTAGGTGACTGACAGACTTACCAGATCAGCTGATCATTGTATAGGAATGCTGTATACTTCACAAGGCTGAGACTCTCTTCCACCCTATTAATGAATGACTGGATTTTCAAGTAAGTCATCTTATCTAACGGAAAAAAGCTGATGCCATCAAACACATCTAGAAGGTCACAGGACTGCAAATGTAGGGTCTGTAAATACTGAGGAAAGAAGAAAACAGACAGCAGTCACCAGTGTTTGTTCTGCAGGCCCCTTTACTCACTCAGGCATTAGAGCTTCATCCATTCATTGGTGTTTGAAGTAGAGGTCAAGCAAACACTTATACACAGTTCAGATATTGCTAACCAGGTGGGGGTAGTGAGGTAAACAGAGGCGGACTGACGTCAGACGCCATCTTTATCCTCTAACAAAAAATGCCACTTGCTTTGCTATTATGCTGACATTTTGGCTTTGTTAGTTTTTGAATCATACCTACAAGATGAAGCCAGAGCACACAGGTTATACTTGTTCTGGTCAGTCATTCAGAATGCAATAGAAGGTACAAGAGCCAGGCAAGCAGCATTTTCTAACAGAAGTGAATAACAACCTCAATATAACTCTCTCATTAGGTTTCCTCTAAGCTCCTGTTCAGTCGTACTCCCCTTTTTTTTAATGCATTTAAAAAGTGTACCCGAGGTGAGAGTGATATGGAGGGTGCCATATTTATTTCCTTTTAAATACTAGTTGCCTGGCAGCCCTTCTGATCTATTTGGCTGCAGTAGTGAACTGAATTACACCAGAAACAAGCATGCAGCTAATCTTGTCAGTTCTGAAAATACTGTCAGAAACCCCGACCTGCTGCATGCTTGTTCAGGGTCTATGATTGAAAGCATTAGAGGCAGAGGCCCAGTAGGGCGCCCAGGCTACTGGTATTGCTTAAAGGGAAATAAATATGGCAGCCTCCATATTATTCTCACCTCGGGGTTCCCTTTAACTATTCCCCCATAGCCCTTGTATTTAACCCTTCTTATGGTGCCCATACACGGTACAATTAAAATGTTCTATTTTCCCATTTATTCAACCAAAACAGAGAAAACCGAAAAGTAATTTTTTGGCTCAAGAAAAAAATAAACGATTACCGTATTTTTTGGACCATAAGACACACTTTTTCTCCCCCAAAAGTTGGGGCTGAAAGTCAGTGCGTCTTATGGTGCGAATGTACAGCCAGATGTCCCTCTACAAACAACTGCAGAGCGCAGCAGCAGCTCTTAACCATGAAGTCTTTCATCTCTGGATGTGGCTAACGTACAGTAAGCATTTCACAGTGCTGCTGACCATGCTGCTCTGCACCCCGCGTCTCGTCTGCACAAACCAAAGAGCAGAGTACACACAGAAGTCGCTAAGCCTTCCGATCCTGCCTGCCCACGTGAAAGGATACAGTATACGTGAATTTGAGCCTTCCGAGCACGCAGCCCGCCCATACGTCATCTCGTCTGTGGATCCAGCCGGAACAATCGCTGAAGCTGAGCCTTCTGAGCGCGCTGCCCGCCCATGTGCCATTTCGTCTGCGGATGCAGACAGAACTCTGAAGCTGAGCCATCCGAACGCGCTGCCCGCCCAAGTGCTGTCTCATCTGTGGATCCAGCCAGAACATCTCTGAAGCTGAGCCTTCCGAGCATGCCGCCCGCCCATGTGCCATCTCGTCTGAATGCAGACAGGACATCTCTGAAGCTGAGCCTTCTGAGCATTGCGCCCACCCACGTGGATCTAGCTGATATATAACTGCCGCTGTGCTGTCGTGCTATTAATAACCAGCCCATTGTCCTGTCCCTGCTGTGCGTGCCAAACATGCTGTTCTTCGCTGCTGGGTGGTCTGCACAAGCCCACAGGCAGACATACACACATGCATCTGTGAGGCTTACCGTAGCCGCTGAGCATTGCAATCCTGCCCGCCCATGTAAAGTCGGTGGATCCAGCTAATGCCGCTGTGTGCTAGAAGTAACAAGCCCTGCAGCCATCCCTGTTGTACACTGCTCTGCTGTTTGCCTGCTGGACTGTACACTGTATGCCAGTTGCCATCAGTCAAAGGTTATCAGTCCACTCACAGTCTGCACCCTAGCAGCCATCCCAGCCTCTATATCCCTTCCACCCATGGTCTACCTACTACACACCACTGGAACCAATTTCATCTAATAACATAACTCAAAATCAGATGCCAGATGAGGGGAGCAACACCACTAGATGCCCCTGTACCATGGACCTACCCAGGTTTAGTATTTTTTTTCCCTGATTTTACCCCTCTAAACCTAGGTGCGTCTTATGGTCAGGCACGTCTTATAGTCCAAAAAACAAGGTATTCAGTTTTTTTTCTATAAAAATCTGATCGGACATGTTGAAAAAAATCTGGGCGATTGTGAAATTGTATAGCGTATAGTAGGTTGTATAAGAAAATACTATTAGATGAACTAACTTTTTCTTCATATTCAATTGTTAGTCTCAGAATTTTGGAAAAATCTAACGTACATGTATGGTACCTCGAACACACTTTTAAAAACTATTCGACCAAGTAGAATTATCAAATGAATGTCTCTGATCAAAAAAAATAAAATAAAAAAAATAAATTGCACTGTGTACGGGCACCATTTTAAAGACACTGGGTTAGGAGAGTGGGGAAAGGTTTTTTTTTTTCTTTTTAAAAGCAGGGACATGTAGGTTAGACTCTTGAGCTGTAATGCTGGTCACTGGGGTTGGTGTCAGAAGCCTTAAATGCTTTATCGCCCACTGACAGGGTAGGAACTGTAGGTGCAGTGCTGCCTACAAAGAGTTATTCTGTCTAAGCACTAGGAGAGCTGGGTCTAATAATGTGTGCACACATGGAAAGGCTTGCTTGTGCTTACTACCCGCTTCTTCCTGACTGTAGCCTTGTACACATTCATTGATGACAGGTTGGCACTGCCTCTGCCAAGAATCTAGTGTGTGTACAGCAGCCATAGATCCCTTTTCCCGGTTGAACTCATCTGACTAAATGAATTAAAAACAGAAATACATAATCACCCGATGGAAGAATTTCTCCAGTCTGTCTTTTAGCAGTGCCACTCCAGTCTCCATAGCTTTATTAAACGTTCCATTAAATAGCTGTGCAGGAAAACAAAACATCCATGTTAAATTTGCAGCGAACAACACTGTAAAAAAAAAAAAGAAAAAAAAAAAAAAAGAAGACGAACAAAAATCATAAGTAAACAATAGGAAAAAATCACATACAAAATAGCGGACAACAATAACTGAAGTGTGATGGCAACTATATATCCCCTTACCATACAGAAAGGGGGGGTGGGGGGTAACTATGAAATACAATTTTAGGTTCAGATTTTTGGGGAAACTACATGAAATTCCAGACTCAATAATAGGGTCACAAAGTTAAAATATAAAAAACTGGCCACATCTTACAATCCAAATGTGCAAGCTAGAAGCACAAGGGAGGCTTGAACGGTGACAGCAGTTTTAACCTTTACATGAAAGTTAAAATGTACATACACTGATTATTTTGACCAAAGGTCTCCACTAAACCAGATCTTTGTCCGGAAAAATCGAAGAATTCAGAAATAGGACACAAATCATTATATATATATATATATATATATATATATATATATATATATATATATATATATATATATATATATATATATATATATATATATATATATATATATATATATATGACATCGAGAGCCCAATATAGCGTAGCATGTACTGGTATAGGTTGGTAAATGTAGAGTAGGCGCTTGGTGTAACCTAGACCCTATGCTGTACTATACTCCCCATTTTTATTGCCTAATGAAGCAGGATCAACCCTGTGAAACACGTTGCAGCATTGTATTCAGAATTCAGAGTATGTCAAATTTGTCTTCCTTGAATTTGACAGTCTGTGCGTCTGCTTCAAGGAGATAAGTCTACCACTGCCTCCGTAGCATTTTAAAACTGTGATTTTTTTATTCTTTTGGCGCCTCTGTTCGCTGTTGCCTGTCCTGCGGATCCTCTGCCTCTTATACTTTTAGAAGCAAAGAAGGGGTGTCCGCACGATATCCCTTAGATCAAGTTCCTTTATTATGGACGTATCCACACCGATTCACACATCATATAGCTGACATGTTTAGAACCAAACGGTTCTTACTCATAGCTAAAAATTCAATGACACTAGACACCATATATACCATCCTCCTGTGGAGGGGGAGGTCCCGCAAATGCAGACACTCCCCTTAATCACCACATCAAGGAAGGGATATTCACATTTCAAAGGAAAACAACTCTCTCTGATAATGTGTCCTAGAACGGTATGTCTATACTCCGTCAAGTTTCATTTAAAAATATATAGAAAAAGTTCATAAAATAAATAAAATTAATCAGTATGAGAGCAAAGAAAACAGAAGCAAAAGAGCAACTCCACACTAAGTTACCAGTGCTAGATCCCAACGGGAATTTAAACCCTTAGGAATTCTCGTTCCTAGTCTAAAAACCGGAAAGCCTCTCGGCTGGTAAGCCGTTTAGCCAAATCCCCCCCTCTTTGGGCTGGGAGGATCCTTTCCAGGCCATGAAAGGAGAAAGAGGCCATGTTGCCACCATGGACCTGGCGAAAGTGCTTCGCTACATTCGAAATGTTGGTGCTGAGCCAACCTGGGCCGCAATAATGTTCACCAATTCTGGCACGTAAAGATCTAGTAGTGCACACCACATACTGTAGGGAACACTCCGTGCACGTGATAAGATATATCACATAAGGCGTTCCACAATTGATGAATTCTTTGATGGGAAACTTGCGCCCATTTGAAGTTGATATTGCCTCCCATGCTCGCTTATGTACACTGCAATAGTGACATGTTCTCACTTCACATTTATACGAGCCAGACAGACTAAGCCAAGTTGAGGATCTAGGTCTAGACTCAAACAAACTGGGCGAGAGGGATTGGGCCAAAGTGGGTGCACGCCTGCTAGCAAAACGTACTCCCTGTTGGAGAATAACACGCAGATCCTCATCCCCCTTTAACACAGGAAGATACTTCTTCAAGATGGAAACTATCCTGTTGAATTCCACACTGTAAGTTGTAACAAATGTGAGCCTCGAATCTGTGGTATTTCTTCCTCCAATTGTTGTCAGTAGGTGATCCCTACTTTTTTGATTGGCCCTAGTTTTTCCCTTGTTAATCATCCACCCAGGATAGCCTCTATCCAGGAGTCTATTCTCTACCCTCTTAAATTCTTCCCTGAGCCACGATTCCTCCGAGCAGTTACGTCGCGCCCTGATAAATTCACCCACAGGGACCGCACAAATAGTATGCCTCGGGTGGCAACTCATGGCCCGGAGAGTGGTATTACCACTACAAGGTTTCCGAAATTTCCTAGTATGTACCCTCCCCTGGACAGGATCCCCCACTAGAGTGACATCTAAGTAGTCTATTGAACTTGCCCCCCAGTTGTGGGTGAACTGCAAATTTAAGGAATTATTGTTCAGGTCACTCAAAAAGACGGGGATATCCTCAGGGACTCCCTGCCAAACCAATAGTAGGTCGTCGATATACCTCCCGTACCACGCAACACTCCCCAGACGGCGACTCCCACCCCCAAAGATGTGGCACTCCTCCCACCACCCCATACAGAGGTTGGCCAAAGATGGAGAACACTTGGCCACGATGGAGGCGCCACACCTCTGGAGGTAGAAGCCACCATCAAACATGAAGTAATTGCGGGTCAGGAGGTACTCGACAGCCAAATATATAAAGGTCCGGAGATCCTCAGAATAAGAGGAATATTTTTCAAGATGATACTTGATAGCTTTAATGGCCAGATTGTGGGGGGGATACATGAATATAGGGCCTTCACATCGATGGTGATCCATACATAATGATTTTCCCACTTAAAGCCCTTCAAACTAGAAAGATAAATGTTTGGTGTCTCTAATGTAGCCTGGAAGACGCCTAACCAGTGGCTGTAACATCGAATCAACCCACTCACTCAGGCGCTCCCCCAGAGAGCCAATGCCAGCCACAATGGGCCTGCCCTCCGGGGGGGGCGCCCGGTTTGTGGATCTTGGGTAGGTGGTGGAAAATTGGGGTGATCGGATCGGGGACACCCAAATAGTCCATCATTCTCTGATCTAACACACCCAAACTTTGTCCAAAAGACAGCAGATCAAACAGTTCTTTCTGGAAAACGCTCATAGGGTCTGACCCCAATTTCTGATATACCGCAGAATCATTCAGTTGCCTGAGGGCCTCAGACCTGTAACTGTCACTATCCAGGACAACGACAGCACCCCCTTTGTCCGCATTACGGATAGCTATGCTAGAGTTACTCTGAACATTAGAGAGGGCCTGTCGCTCCTGGTATGACAGATTCGGTCTGTTTTTGCTCAGAGCCCCTTCCAATTCCACCAAATCTCTCTCCACTAACTCTTGAAAAGTTTCCACATGATGTGTTCGGCTAGCCAGGGGATAAAAAGACGGGTTACGAGTAAGAATCGGCTTAACATCATCTAGGGAGACTAAACCAGTGCTTTCTGTGGCCAAAGAATCTAAGGCCTAAGTCTTATACTTTTAACCGCGGACCCTGAACACACATGCAGATCAGTTGTTTTTGACATTGTCAGATCTGAAAAGATTTGCCGCATGCTTGTTTCTGGCCCACCTTTGTTACAACTTACAGTGTGGAATTCAACAGGATAGTTTCCATCTTGAAGAAGTATCTTCCTGTGTTAAAGGGGGATGAGGATCTGCGTGTTATTCTCCAACAGGGAGTACGTTTTGCTAGCAGGCGTGCACCTACTTTGGCCCAATCCCACGCGCCCAGTTTGTTTGAGTGGCGCCAGCACTGCGGGGGGTATAGCGGCGCACAGGGGGTCTTGGAGGCACACCCAGGGGCAACAGAGGCTGGTGTTAGTGTGCACAACCAGCCTCTGTGCCCCACTAACATAATTAAATCCCACCTCGGGTTCTCTTTAAAAGGAAAATATGGCAGCCTCCATATTCTTCTCACTTCAGTTCTCCTTTTAGTCATCCTCAACACAAACACATTTTGATGGCCAGAGAAAAACAAAAAAAACGAAAGAAAAGTAAAAAACAAAACGTGGCATCTAGCTGTGGAAAGTGTAATGATTGTGCTTACTTTATACATTCTGTAGCATTGCTGGAGTACTGAGGAGTACACTTTGTCCTGTAAGAAAAAAAAAATGTAACTTTTAATAATCCACTACATACTGATCGTCACCCAATGGCAGAAATATTCAAATTCTCAATGTTTCATATGTAGGAACACAATGCTTTCTACTAACCTATTGGGAGTGTATATCATGGCTGTGCTCTGTACACTTAAGGTTCTTCCCTACTTGAGCACAATCAGGAAAAAGAAGTGCCAGCGCAACACACAGCAGTTCTGGTCAATGAGCTTGCTGGGTAGTCTGTACCTCTTGGGTTTTTTCAAGTCCTACCCCATAGGCCAGGAGTCCCCAAACTTTTTTTTGGTCAAAGGCCGGGTCAACATACTTCAGACTGCTGGGGGGCCGGAACATACATGAAAGGATGTTGAAAAAGATTACATTGAATCTAGGTATTGATTCACCTCAATCATGCCCGGAGGCAGCAGCCAATTCAGTCATGCGGTGCCCAAAGAATGTCTTTGTGCATCAGACAGTGAAGCATACCCAGGTGACAACCTGCCATCCAGTTGGGACAGCAGTGTCACCCAATTGGATTGGAAGCCAGTGAATTACTGCTTACTGGCTTCTACAGTATGTGGAAGGGTGGTGCCAGCACTGCTTTTCTATATGCGGGCCGCCGATATTTAAAGGTGCATTAGGCCACATCTATAAGTTATACATTTTTGTGTTTGGGGGGGGGGGGGGGGGGGGGCAGTGAAAAAGCCTCGGGGGCCTGCATTGGGCCGTAGTTTGAGGACCACTGCCATAGAGCCCCATTAATCCATGCCATGCACTGAGGAGGATCAACTAATCCAAAACAGTCTGTAAGCATTTGGATTATTGTGGCTCTGTACAATTTACAAGCTGACACATCATTGCATTCCAGCGGTTCTGGAGGTGTGGCTAGCTTACAGGGATAATTTGCATATTCAGCAGTGATGCCTTGTGGGAGACATCATATGCTCACTCCAACCTGAATTATAGAAAATTCCTTCTGTTTTAAAGAAGGCAAACTTTGGTTTTCTTTTCAGCGATGCTAATGCGATTCCATTCATTACAATGAATAGAAAAACAGTGCATTTGCGGTAATTCATCTGCAGCCATGTGTTTCAAGCCACATATAATTTGTCAACATATACGCTGATACCAGAAGACCCGCTTACTAATGCTTTTTGATTTATCTCGGAGTCAGGATATTGTGCAGATCTCAAAATTAATCAATCGATTGTCTTGTGTTTAGATGCATCTACTGATTTCCACTCTTTGTCACCTCTACCCCTGCAGCAAGTACCCACCTTTAAATACTTTGGTGTGCAGATATATTCTGAGTCACTCTATTATTCCTCTAAAATGATGCCCTATTTGGCCTTGGCACAGAGCAACTGTAAGACTTGGTCCAAAGGACCTTTGAGTGTAGCTGGGAGAATTAAACAAGATACTGTATATTACTCATAATTCACCCATATACATCCCTCTAACCATATACTTGCAATTAAAACATGCTGTGCTGGCTCAATTCGGCCGTACTAAACTAATATCCATACTTCACCCTTGATATAGAGAGTTAGTGAGGTGCCCTATAATCCCCTCACAAAATATATCTACAGCATGCTGAAGTAAACCTGAAGAGAGCTATGGAACCCATAGAGCCTTTCTGGTCCTCTTGCTGTGGCCTCGTTCCACGAATGTCTTCCCGAAGTTATTGGTTCAGCAGGTCAAATACGCCTTTGGCCCTCCTCGGGCAGTCTTCGGAAGTGCTTGCGTCCCAGGGTACTTCCACAAGACAGACAAATCTGCACTACGTAGCCTGCCGAGGAGTCCTGAAGGCACGTAAATGCGGGACAGCGGTGGAACAAGGGCATGTAAAGAAGACCAGGAAAGCTCTATGGAGTCCAGAGCATTCTCACATGACTAAGAATGTGGATTTGATTTAATATCTCACAAAGCTCTTAGCTGAACCAGCACCTCATAAAATAAATGGGTACATCACATTGTTGATTTGCATGACACCAATTGGGAGGAGGCATTGCTGGTGGTAAAAGATCCTCTCCTTGTGTTATAGACCACTGATGAATAGGGATTTCTTCCGTAATATATGTTAGGCGGTCAGCATCCAGGCCCCCCTCCAGTCTCTCTTTGGCCTGCACTTTTGAGTATTCACATCTCATTTAGGACGGTTCCGGAGCACTTTATTTAGCTACCACAATCACTTTTGTGTCTACCTTAAATACATACACTGCACCTTATTTCACTCCTTACAGTGCAATATTCCTAATCTTTCGGATTTGTGAATTATTGAAATTCGTTTTGGTGCTCATGGTTATGATCATTGATGAACTGTGTTTTTTACCCATTTATTGAGATACAGGCACATGGTCGGGACCCGGGCACTGAGTTTACTATAAGCCAGAACCTTACCATATCTATCTATCCAGCCATCCATCCACTGTATCTAATGATTAATCCAATATTTAGTAAGTAATTTGAAAGTAATATCTTAGTAATGTATTCTTCCTAATGCAACTAACCCCCCTTTCTAGGTTTTTAGTTAAATACAGAGGAGCTTGATGGTGCTAAAATATCAATAAAAGTTCTACATTAAAATTTCTTAAAGTGGATCCGAGATGAACTTTTACTCATTGCATAATTGTGTTCCTTTCCTATTGTTTATAGGGCATTCCCCAAGCCAAATACTTTTTTGTTTTAATACTCTAATTCCCTATAAACTAAAGCCTCGCCCACAGTTTTTCAGAGAGCCTTGGCAGTAGCAAGGGCTCATGGGAGCTCAGTCTGAGCAGTAGGAGCAGAGGTATTACTAGCCAGAGATTTCAGAGGCAGAGGCGAGGAGGGAGGATTAGGTTTTCTTCACAGAAGATGCAAATACGCTTAACTGTTTGTAATGTTTACAAACAACATGGCTGCTGTCATTGTATCACAGGAAGAAATAATCAAATTCTATTGAAGAGGTTTGCAGCTAGATTTGCTGTGTAAACTATCTAGACTTTAGATAAGATATATAGACAAGTTACTTGTTATAGTTTAGTCTTTCATCTCGGATCCGCTTTAAAGCAATGGAAAGTGTACTGTACTGTAAAACACTCACCAGTATCTCATCTTCTTGATACTCTAACACTGTTTTCCCATCTTTTTGCTTCTCCACGGTTGGATTTTTCACCACCTGAAGATATGAAGGCTGAAGTCAATCATCATCCTTAAAGCACAACTATTATTTTCTATCAGTTAAGCTAACTATACCAACAGAGGGTGAGAGACTGACCCACTTTAGGGCATTTAATGTACTGCCTTCTTTTGTTGTGTAATAGGGATCATGGTTTCCCATTATTCCTGAATAGATAGTCAATAAAACTGTAAATAATTCCAGCTTGCTTATAAATTTAATGCAAATTCTACGCAGCTTTGAATTGGAATGATAAAATGATTTTGATTGGCGCAATTCCAAGCTACATAGAATTTGCATTAAATGTGTCTGCAAGCTGGAATTATTTGCACCTCATTAAAGAAAACATCTAATTTGTGAACACAGGATGTTAACCCTACGTCTGCTTCCATGAACGCAGGAAGTAGACACACTGCAGATTAATTGCAGGATTTGTATCAGCTGTAACAAAATGTTATTTCTTTAAATGTTATTATGCTGTTGCTTATCTTTTAGAGCAGAGGAAGTTCTGAGTCCAGGTCTGCTTTAAACAGTGGAGGCATGCTCGATTGTAGTGTGCGTTTCCGGGGATGGGAGTCTTTAGATTATGGAGTTACTGATTTATCAATATAAGTGAATGGTGTAGAGATTACCATGCAAGTTTATTTCCTTGCAATGGTGTCAATGTCCACCTTTTATAAAGGTCTCTCAGCAAGCATCTTGATAGGCCATAACAGTATAACCAGGTCTAGAGCATCTGTATGATGCATCTTTTTTTTTTTTTTAAACCTTGAAAAGTGAAGCCAACAACACAATAAAAAACAAGGTACCCTGAAATGGTGTGGTCTGCTGATTTTTATTTGTAGAACACCATGCCTATCAGCATGCACAGGATGCAAAAATCTTACCATAACCATCCAAAAGCCTTCCTCTGGTTCCAGAAAGAACTGCCTGTTCTTCTGGGTGTGTAATGACTGCGCTGGATTGGAAGGATTGAAGGTCCTAATAAAAACAGAATAAAAAGGAAAAGCCAATGAGAGTACATTTCACTGTTCCAGAAGAAATATTTTCATTTCAATATTTTCACTAATATGCATTGTTGCCTTTTACACATGGGGGGGGGGGGGGGGGGGTTAAGGCGACAGTTAAAACAGTGAAAGTCTCTAGAGCTTATAAAATACATAATGAGAATGTCAGTAGCTTCCGAGCTTCTAATAGGCCTGGTGCACACCAAAACCTGCTAGCAGATCCGCAAAATGCTAGCAGATTTTGAAACGTTTTTTCTTATTTTTCTGCAGCGTTTCAGCTAGCGTTTTGCGGTTTTGTCTAGCGGTTTTGGTATAGTAGATTTAATGTATTGTTACAGTAAAGCTGTTACTGAACAGCTACTGTAACAAAAAACGCCTGGCAAACCGCTCTGAAGTGCCGTTTTTTCAGAGCGGTTTGCGGTTTTCCTATACTTAACATTGAGGCAGAAACGCATCCGCAATCCAAAATCTGCAGCAGCCCGGGAGTATGCGTTTCTGCTAAACGCCTCCCACTCTGGTGTGCACCAGCCCATTGAAATACATTACCCTAGCGGATCCGCACCCGCAAGCAGATCGCAAACAGCAGCGGAAACGCTCCGGTGTGCACTAGGCCATACAGAAGATGCATCATGGCGCTTGTGTAAACTCATAACAAGGGAAAAATTATCCGCTTGAGGAAAGGCCACTGGGGATTGGTCGTCATGGCGAGCTTGTACATGTCTGGTTGAGTTTGCCCCAATCTCTCCATATATGAAATTTGTATGTTAGCATAGTATTAGACATCAATGACAGTTTGAGAAAAGGATGTCATACTCTGAAACGTCACTGTGATGTATTATGTCTGACAGAACTAAGAGTAACCACTATGTGCCAGCTATACTTTGACTGCAAACCGGTTGTGCTGCCAGGATGACCAGGCACATCCACTTAAGGTGGCCACCAACGATCCAATTTCAAGCGAAAAATCATTCGAGTGATCAGAAAATTCTGATTGGAAGTGAAATCGTTCATTACATCTTCAGCAACGCAATCATTGCGTTCTATCACAACCAACAAGAAAATCCGAATTTTGGTTTGACGAAAATCCAAATCAGATATTTTTATAATCGTTCGTAATCGATTGAGCCCATTAATGGAGATTTACAACCAATCCGATCAGAATTTCTGATCGCTCTAATGATTTTTCACTGGAAATTGGACCGTTCGTGGCCAATTTATACCCTATAAAAAGAGTGCTATTCCACAAATTGCTTCAATCTATTGCACAACATGTCGCATCTATTGTAATTCTAATTGCTTTTTGTCAAAAATTAAATTAAAATTATTGTTTGTAACCTGTGGCTCTAATAAGATATTGACAGGGTCAGACAACCAGTAACGTGTCAGCAGGGCACGGCGACTTTTGAAAATGCTTGCATTTTTCTGTCCGCAACAAAACGAAGTCAGCTATTATGCAAGTGTGTACATGTGTTACCTTGTGAACTGCACAATTGCTTCGCAGAGCCCAACGTTCTTGATCTTATCATTTTTTTCTATTTCATTTGGATGGTAAAACAAAATCTTTTTTTCTTCCTGCAGGTAAATAAAGAAACAAACATTCAGCAACAAATCTACAAACATTTGTATGTCATATAATAAAAAACACAATGTACACAGTTTCGACCAAGAGGCAGAGCGCTCTCTGATCAGAGAGAGATCTGTTGGCTGCCCATATTCCACAGTCCGAATCCCGATCGATTTCAGAATAAAATCTATTGGTAATTGGCCTTGTGACAACATATACTCTGCCTCACCACCTCGATGTAAATGAGCCCCCTTACCCATGGATTTGTACTTTACCTATCCGCTGTTGCCTGCCGCAGTGCCCATCACTATATGCTACCAGCATATAGTGACGTCACACTTCAGCCACGTGCTATACAGCGGCAGCGAGTTGGGCGCAAATGCGGAAGCAGAAGATGGATGGGCATTGTGGTGGGCAACAGCGGACAGGTAAAGCATAACTGCATGGGCAGGGGGGCACATTTACGTTTAGGAGCACAGCTTCGGGGGTTCCGTTGCATTCATCCCAATATCGCACACCGTTACCACTGTGCACCCAATCGATCATGTCAGCATGAGATTTCCCAGCATGTCTGAGCGATACATTCAACCAATTCCGGGACGAAATTGGTTAAATAGCAGATTGGGCATGCTTGTGGTGGCATCTTAAAGAGAACCCGAGGTGAGTTTGTAGAATATTATCTGCATACAGAGGCTGGATCTGCCTATACAGCCCAGCCTCTGTTGCTATCCCAAACCCCCCTAAGCTCCCCCTGCACTCTGCAATCCCTCATAAATCACATCCACGCTGCTGACAAACAGCTTGTCAGAGCTGGCTGTGTTTATCTCTATAGTGTCAGTCTGCTGCTCTCCCCGCCTCCTGCAGAACTCCAGTCCCCGCCTGCATCCCTTCCCTCCCTGCTGATTGGAGGGAAGGGACGGGGGCAGGGACCGGAGCTATGCAGGAGGCGGGGGAGCAGCTGAGGCTGACACTACAGATGTAAACACAGCCTCACAGCACAGCTGTGATTTATGAGGGATTGCAGAGTGCAGGGGGACCTTAGTGGGGTTTGGGATAGCAACAGAGGCTGGGCTGTATAGGCAGATCCAGCCTCTGTATGCAGATAACATTCTTTAAACACACCTCGGGTTCTCTTTAAAGGACAAATAACCTTGACGCTGGCATAAGATAAAGGGGAGGAGCTTTCTATTCCCGTTGGATGACACAGCAAGAACTGCCCACATGCCACCTACACACATGCAATCACTGATGTAATGCAGGCAGTGAGGGGTATCTTGACTTCGCTGTAAATATGCCTTACAATTTGCATTTCATTTAGTCTCCACATATAGAAGGGAAGATTAACTTTAGCTCATAAGCTCGCTTAACCTTTATAGCACGGGCATACAGATCATCTTAGCAGCCACGTCATGAGGACCGTAGCCACAGGGTGTGTGTGGCCAGCCGTGCTGATATGGGGGGTTCACAGTGGGCTCAGAGTCCATTGGCGCCCATTCCCCCCTCCCCCCCCCCACACACCAGGTGCAGAGTAGCAGCAGTTGCATAAAGGCTGGTACCTACAATACAATTTTCCCATCAGATTGATGGGTCGATTGATAATTTCCAGCAAGTCAAATATGATCCCAGTTGACAAGAGGATTGATTATATGCAGTACTGATTTAAAAATTGATCCCTTTGTCAATTGAGACTGCTAGAATTTACTGATCGACCAGATGATCTGACCGAAAAATGCATTAGGTGTACCAGCCTTTAGACAAGTGACTCCACTGGCTCCACTGCTGATATACAGTCTCCAGACCTGCTCACCTCTATGACTACAGCGCCCTCTTTTGTCACAGGCTATCTTATAGAGGGGGTACCTCTAGCTACCTTACTAGAGGGCTACTTGGAGTGTGTGCGTGTACAAAGGTACATTATAATTTTTTAGCTGGGGGGGGGGGGGGGGGGTTTGGACCAAAACTGTTATGGGGCCCCATGATTTCTAGCTTTAAAGACTAATTCTAGTCACATAAACAGGATTGTACTGCTTTCAGAGTGATCAAGCTGAAATATAATACCCCACTACTAAGTATTTTTGTTAGAAACTGCAGTTGTAATGCACAAGCTACTGTATACTTTTTAGTTCCTTAAAGGGAACCTTAACTGAACGGGGGGTAAAGAGTTTCACTTACCTGGGGCTATTGCCAGCCCCCTGCCGAGTCCTGTGCCCTCCAAGCCGCTCTGGAATCCTCCAGTCCCCCGCTGTCACTTAGTTTTGTTTTTGACGACTCACCAGTCGGCCGGCCGCCATGCGTATTATTGGACGCATTCCCTACTGCAATTAGCGCTGTTGCGGACCACAACGTGCACAAAAATACGCGTTGCTGCATTCCGCACGCGTAGATATGAGGCAATGCGTATTTTTTGGTGTAGTTTACTATTTGGCCACAAGATGTCCTCAGTTATTCCCGATTCATCTACATAACGGTAAGTACGTGAATTGGAAGTAATGCGTGGCACTTAAAGAACCTGTAACAAACAAAAGTTCCCCTGGGGGTACTCACCTCGGGAGGGGGAAGCCTTAGGGTCCCAAGGAGGCTTCCCCCACTCCTGTAGCTGCGGCAGTCCAGCGCTGACTCGCCGGAAGAGTCCCGGAATCTTCCTCAACAAGCCTGACAAGCGCCGATTTATTTGCCTCTCCTGGCTCCAGCGGGGGCGCTGTTATGGCTTTCTGCACGGAGATAGCCGATCTCCGTCAGGTCCGCTCTACTGCGCAGGCGGAGACTTGCGCCTGCGCAGTAGAGCGGCCCGACGGAGAGCAGCTATTTTCGCCTATCTCCGTGCGGAGAGCCGATACTGCGCCTGTGCTGGAGCCGGGGAGGTAAATATTTAAATCGCCGCCGCTCCGGGAGGATTTTCGCCGCCGCTGTGGGGCCGAGGAGGACAAGGGAAGCCTCAATAGGATCCGGAGGCTTCCCCCACCTGACGTGAGTACCCCCCAGGGGAGGTTTTCTTCGTTACAGGTTTTCTTTACATTCTTGAAGACTGCAGGGCTAAACCCCCCTAGTGACCAGGCCATTTTTAGTAAAATTGGCCACTGCAGCTTTAAACAGACACTGAAGCGAAAAAAAAAAAATGATATAGTGAATTGGTTGTGTACTATGAATAATTACTAGAAGATTAGCAGCAAAGAAAATATTCTCATACTTTTATTTTCAGGTATATAGTGTTTTTTCTAACATTGCATCACTCTATAATATGTGCAGGTTACACAACACTCAGCATTCAAAATGAGTCTTTCAGAGCAGTCTGTGAAGTAATGACCTCTCCTCTAGCAGAGGAAAAGTAAACAGTTTAATTACAGTTGAGATAATAAAAGTCAGATAACAGCCCTCTCCACGACTAATGCTGGGAATACACGGTTCGTTTTTGCCTTCGTTTAAACCTTCGATTCGTTCGGTAAACGAATCGAGTGTTGAAAACGTATGTGAAAATAGTCATAATCTCATTATAGTTTCGATTAATAGACCCCAAAAACGAACGACTAGTGATCGAACATGTTTGATATTATCTCTCTTTATCCATCTAATCGAGCCATTGGTAGGCTTGATGGCTGTTCAGATCGATTATATATTCGTTTATGCTAGTCCGTCCCTGTAAAAAGGGATTTTCGTTTCGTTTCTTTGCAGCCTTCGATCATTGGAAAAACGAAACCATCAGAATCGGAAAAAAAAACGAAACCGTGGGTGGTGATAATAACCGTATGACCGATTATTTCGGGATCGAAAAGGACAAAAGGCACAATCGAAACGAAGGTTTAAACGAAGGCAAAAACGAACCGTGTATTCCCAGCATAACTTAGTCGGAGAGCTTAATGGCTTGTTTGCATGGAGATAACAACTGGAGTTTCTCAACTCTTCCTGTACTGGAAACAATTACACTAATGTATCTGATCTTAATGTTTTATTTCTTAGCTGTGCTACACATACAAATCATATCATTTTTTTTTTCGCTTCAGTGTCTCTTTAAGGCCAAGCTGCAGGGCCGCACAACACAGCACACAAATGATCCCCCCCCCCTTTTCTCCCCACCAACAGAGCTCTCTGTTGGTGGGGTCTGATCGCTCCCCCATGTTTATTATTTTTTTTAATCAATATTATTGTTGGTGCTTCTTTTTTTTTAAAAAAAAACTACTGTTTCTTTAATTCCCCTCCCCACAGCCAGCCAATTATGGCGATCAGCTGTCATAGGCTTCTGCCTATGAGAGCCGATTGCTCTCTTGTCCCCCAGGGGGACAGCCGTATGACATGGCTGTCCCCAGTACAGCGCTGCTGGCGATCGCAGTGCTGTACGTGTAAATAGACAACGATCGCGCCGTCTGACAGTCTCCTGAAGGCGGGGCGGAGCTCCGCCCCCCAAGCAGGAGATGCGCGCACAACCTGCGTGCGATCTTCTGCAAAACAGAGCCCCAAGATCTTACGCCAATAGGCGTTAGGCGGTCCTGGGGCTGCCGCCGCGGCCACACTCATCGACGTGACACGGTCGGCAAGAGGTTAACAACAGGAAAGATACAAGGAATGCAGGCGTCTCATAGACGCCGACATTCATTGAATCGGGGACTTAGATTTATGAATCCCATTCATTAATCTCCCCGCTAACTGGCTGTAAGCGCAGGAGCGAGCAGCGGTCGCACAACGCTGCAGACTTGTATTCACGGTCCTGGTGCACCCGGCGACCTTTTCCAGGCCGTGAATATACTGCACGGCGTGCGACAAGTAGTTAAGCCTGACTCTAAACTCCTGTAGGAATCCCCTCTGAATGCAGTGGGACAGAGGAACAACTTTCTAGCTTTACAAGGAATCTCCTTTGGAGTATATTTATAGAATTACCTTATGGACAAGACAAGAGTTGCATATACACGCACAATTACGGTGGCCTGCAGGGATTGGGACTCGTTCCCTCAGCCAGCAGTTTGGGGCCAAGTGATGTACAGATGCAATCCTAGCCTACAGGATAGTTATGAGTATTGTTGCTATGGAGAGGGAAGGTGGGACAACTGTGCAGTGCATGACAAGGCAGCTTCCAGCAGGAGGGGGAACAATGTGCTCAGCTGAGATAATCCGGCACTCCAAATCTCTTGGCGAAACCTCCGAGGCACCAGAGATACGCTAGGTTCTTGGCAGACACGGCCCCAAGCATATGTACACAAGGCCAGATCAGACAAGGAATTCTTGAATTCTTTCAAATTTGTAAAACTGCTGACATCACATAAGAGTGATTATGTGCTGCGGGGAAAAAAAAAAAAAAAAAAGCTAGCTGGATTTATCAGACCTAATGTCAGCTCTTTGAATCTGCTGCAGTCAGGCAAGTTATGATTTTTTGTTTTTGACTGGTTGTTGTTTAAACCCATCCTTCCCTGGTAAATGAAGCACTTTAAAAATTAAAACAATACTGTCTGGCAAAACCTCAGACAATAACGGAAACTGTAGAGATAGATGTATAATAAATGACTTGCTTTCCAGCTCTGAACTAAATAGATTATGCAGTTTAAATTAAACTCACAAGATTCAGCTCCGATTTCCCAGAGAGATTCTTTTCCCCTTGTTAACGCTTTGCTTGTGAGTCCCTTCTTATTTTCATATAGCAAATAAGCCAAGCATATGCATTGTTAACAAATGTGTGCAAAGGGTAAAGTACAGTTAGTAAAACCCACCATGAATGCCTGCAGGGATGTAACAGCTGGCATTTTGTGTGCAAGTATTGAGCAGCTATAGTAAACACTAATGTTCTGTGGGGTGAGGTAAATTCACAAGCAAATATCACAAGCAAGCAATCAAGCATTAGTATGGCTTTTCATCGTCCTTCCCCACCCCCATTCCAGAAACATCTCTAATCAATTAGGGCTGGTTCACAAGGACATCCACACAGCAGTAATGATGGTCGTGACACTCATTGTTTAAGGGATGTTTATTCAAGTGAATGGAGAGCCGCCAGCATCACCAGTTACCATCGTTTGCACCAGGGATGTGGAGTCAGAGTTGGAGAAATTGTGGGTAATTGGAGTTGGAGGTTTCATAACCTGAGGAGTCGGATGATTTCTGTACTCACTCCATAGCCCTGCAAGGGCTGTGGAGTCTGAGCAATTTTGGGTACCTGGAGTTGGTTTCATAAACGGAGGAGTCTGATGATTTTTGTACCATTCCCAAGCCCTGATTTGCACACACGCAGCACTAGATCATCTCTTCCTGTTGTCTCCTGTCATCCTGGTCACTACCTGCAGCAGGATCAGCTAACCATTGCACTTCGGCGTCCCCTTGCTCTAATCTTTGTCATGGAACATATTACTGGCTGCCTGATGTAGGAATGCCCATTCCATAATGAAATGCACTAGGAAGGCAATCTGCTAGCATAAACGTCCAGTTATTAACAGATAACACTCCGCTGACATGTTATGGGCAGAGCTCTTTGTCAACCTCAAGTAAGCTATGCCCCTCATGCAGGGGGAGGGAGGCAGGTTAAAAAGCTAAAACCATACATACACATTGAATTCATTTTGAACAGTTTTGAAAACTGCAATTTTAAGTGCATAATATTAACATTGTCCTAATTAAAAAAGACCAGAGTTTACATTACACTAAAAACACCTTTCCAACGCGCAGCAGTGCTTTCTTACTTCCTGTCAGCCCCCACTTGGACGCAGCAGGTCAAATGGTAATTAGAACATCACCTCTCACTAAAGCATAGCTACCATCTGTGGCCTGGGTTTACACTTGGCTTGCATTTAAAACATCTGTTGCTCCCCAAAACTAGATGATACTAGTAATCTGTAAAAATGTGATGCAGCAAAAGCAGTATGCCTACTGCATCTATAAAAATTAACTCTCCAGGAAAAAATAAACTGTCTAGCACTTTTAAAAAAATTTATAAGCAGGTAGGACCCCCAAATGGGAACTGACCTTAATATAGGGGAGCCGCTGGATAATCCAAAGGCTTCCCCATCCTCCTCCACTGGGCCATTCCCCTGCTACATCCTCCGAAAGACGGTCAACAAGCCCTTGATGGCTAGCATGTGCACAATAGGGGGGGGGAGGAATTGGGGAAGGGACTCCAACTCCAGGTACCCAAAATTGCTCCGACTCCACAGCCCTGGACCTGATAGGGCTCTGCTTTTTCCGACGACACTGACGTTTTCCGAGTCGGTCTGTGCTATGTTACATGTGTAGTATGGCAGTGCTTAAGGGGTCCCAATGCTGGTAAGGCCTGATGGAGGAGGAGGGGGAAGCCCCTGGATGGTCCAGAGGCTTCCCCCAAGGTAAACAACTAACTTTTATTGTAACAAAAGGAAACACGAGACAACTGATATGGGGCAATTTATACTTTCCTGGGGCTTCCTCCAGCCCCATGAACACCGTGGGCTCCCTCGCCTGCCGTTCTTCCAGGATCGCCTCCAGTATTTTCTTCAGCAGTGGTGTTCTGCACCAGCACGGCCGGCCTGTTCAGCCCCCCCCCCCCCCCCATCGTGATCCTGCGGCTGGGATCATTAAGCGCAGAACACTCTGCGGAAGCATGACAGGGGCGCGCGGCGCAGAACACCATGGCTGGCCCCAACATTGGAAGATGCCGGAGACTATTCTGGGAGAACAGAGTGGCTATAGAGGATGGCAAAGGAGCCCACGTGCCTCATGGGCCTGGAGGAAGCCCCACCTAAGTACAAAAGAGGCACAGTGTACAGTACACTTTAACAAGCCTCACAGGTCTGCTTTAATTGTATTCTGATTTGGGAAGACGGGGTGGTTAGTGGTGCTCCCATTATTCTGCTTTCACTTGTTTCACTATTGGTAAGCTGTATTTGTAATTCCATGACTCCTTAAAGGGTTACGGAAGAGGTATGTAAAATTATGAGTTAGATGTGTATGTACAGTCCCAATCCTAATTAGGTCATTTTCTTTTTTTTCCCCTCACCATAAAAGTTAGTATTCTAGGGCTGACCCTGTCTGGCAGATGTTACCACTTCCATGTTACTACATGGAATTGGTAAAAAAAAGTGCATGTCTTTTAAAAGACGCATTTTTCATCCTGAAGAACTGATTGATAAAATGCATACCTCTCCTTCTCTTGGACCAAACTTTGGATTATAGATGAAAAAACTTAACAAGGATGGGGCATGGTGCTTCTCCTGCCCTCCAAATGCCATCCTGGAAGAGAATCAAGACACCATTCACTACACATCACAATGCATATTCATGTTTTCACTTTCCTATTTTCCCTAAACAAATAAGGTAGCCATGAAAGTGAATTGCTGCCTGTTTTGGTAGAGAGGACCTAAATAAAAGATGATACTCTTCAAGTAAGATCTGAAAAATGTACTTACACTTCATAATAAAGTTTAATGAAGCTAGCTAGTCTGGCAGGGACCCAAAGCCAAGTTACTGGTGCTCATTTACTGAACTTCAAAGTGAAAGCATTCAACAACAGTCATCAATATGCTGTTTTCCGAACCAACACACCTATGGTGAGATGTTTCTACACTAATAAGTTCAGGACCTCTTATGTTGCATGGCTAGAAATTTTCAATGAGATGCAAACAGTTTTGGCTTGAATGCAAATCAAATGAACTTCCTGTCAATTTCAGTTGGCCCAAATCCAGGCTGCATACAATTTGCAGGCAAGCCAGATTTATGTACATCTCACTGACCATCTCATGACACGTATGAGAGGAATCGGCGCGGGATACAGCCGGTATATGGCTGATCCTGCTGCTACACAAGTCCCGGGCATGTTAACCTTCCTGGCGGTAAGCCCGAGCTTGGCTCGGGCTATGCCGCGCAGGAGGATTTCTCAGGCCCTGCTGGGCCGATTTGCAAATTTTTTTTATTACACGCAGCTAGCACTTTGCTAGCTGCGTGTACTGCCCGATCAACGCCGCTCCGCGCCGATTTGCCGTGCCGCCCCCCCAAACGTCATGCGCAGCCTGGCCAATCAGTGCCAGGCAGCGCTGAGGGGTGGATCGGGACTCCCTTTGACCTCACAACATCATCCCACCCATCTCCATGGCGACGGGGAAGCCCTAATATAAATTCAGTTCAGAACATAGGCGATTGGAGGGGGTGGGGGGATGCCGCAGCTCAGCGGCTGTCATGTAGCTAGCACTAGGCTAGCTACATGATTTTAGAAAAAAAAAAAAAAATAGTGCTGCGCTGCCCCCTGGCGGTTTTAATTGACCGCCAGGAGGGTTAAATACTATTCCCTCTCCAGGCCGCCATGGATGATGAGAAATGAAATAATTATTGTGTTTTAAAAGTAACTTCAGCTCTGTCTTCTGACGGCGCCGAAGTTACTCCCTGTGCGCCTAAGTCTCCTGCACTGGATTCACTGCGTTTGCTCATGACATTATTTACCCTGTCATGCTCTCTTTTTAAATGTCAAAGTCTTAGGCTATGTTCACATTATAAATCGCTGTGCTGTTGCTGACCGATTTGTTTTTTCACTTCCTAACATCAGTCAGGAAGTGAACTCTTTGACCCGTAAATGAATAAATACAAAGGGCCTGATTCACAAAGCGGTGCAAAGTGTTTGCACGCCTGTGAAAAGCCCTTTATCACGCAAACTCAGTTTAGGCGTGATATAATGAAACTCGCGCAAAGTTTTGCGCGCGCAATCGTGCGGCGTGCAGTGCGCGCGATGCGCCCATTAAACCCTATGGGCGCTGCGTGCGATAAACAGCACAAATCGGTGCTAACTCAGCGGTGCAAAGGTTATCACGCCTAAAGTCTTTTAGGCGTGATAACTGAGTTATCACCGCTTTGTGAATCAGGCCCAATGTATTTATTCATAAAAGCGCTCGGGAAATCGTTATACAAATCGCTTTGTCAAGCACTTTACGATTTCCCTATACCTTCCATTGAGCCAAAGCGCTCAGAAAATGGTACATGTAGCGCGTTTGCGATTTCATAGAAATCGAAATGCTCACATGTGAACACATTCATAGGAAAACATTGCACAAGCCCTTTTAGGGAAATTTCTAAAATCTCCAGCGCTTTATATAAAAAAAACTGAAACGCTCATAGTGTGAACGAGCCCTTACTTTGGAAAAACAATATATATACACCATACTAATGTCTTTCTTCTTCCGAATGCCCCTTGCAGGGTAGCTTATAAGGAACCTGAAGTGAAAGGCATATGACGGCTGCCATCTTCAATCACTTAGAAACAATTCCAGTTGTTTTGACTTCAGTACTGATGCTTTCCCAATAATACTTTAACCACTTTACCCATAGCGGTACGGATTTCTCCGTCCCTTTTTCCACCCTGTTAACACCAAGGGACAGAGAAATCCTTTCCTGTTCGTTGATCTCTGCCCCCCGCAATGATCAGCTGCTTCTACGAGAAGCAGCGATCATTGTGAGAAAAAAAAAAAAAGTGTCACAGCCTCCTAAACCCTTCCTGCAAGCGTACTTCCTGTACGCTTGCAGGTCGCATAAACAAAAAGTTACTGTGGCCAAATAGTAAAACTACACCCTAAAGCATTTTTCATATACAAATACATTACTTTTACACTAAAAATTAACTCATTACCAACTACACTCCAATATTTTATTTTTGTAATTAAAATACATAAGTTACCTTAGGGACTGAACTTTTTAAATATTTATGTCAAGAGGGTAGAACACTGTTACTTTATAAACTATGGGCTTGTAATTAGGGATGGACGCAAAACTGAAAAAAAAATGCACCTTTATTTCCAAATAAAATATTGGCGCCAAACATTGCGATAGGGGCATCATTTAAACGGTTTTATAACCGGGACAAAAGGGCAAATACATTTCATGGGTTTTAATTACAGTAGCATGCATTATTTAAAAACTATAAAGGCCAAAAACTGAAAAATAATAATTTTCCCACTTTTTTTTCCCTAATTTCCCATTAAAACACATTTAGAATAAAATAATTCTTGGCATAATGTCCCACCTAAAGAAAGCCTAATTGGTGGCGAAAAGAACAAGATATAGTTCATTTCATTGTGATAAGTAATGATAAAGTTATAGACGAATGAATGAAAGGAGCGCTGAAAGGTGAAAATTGCTCTGGTGCTCAAGGGGTAAAACCCCTCAGTTGTAAGTATATGGTTGAAAGAGGCGCCCAGGTTGTAGATAAAAGCGTTTAAAAGCAGTTTAAAACCGGAAAAAGGTTTGAGGTTGCTTACCTCAATGATGACAAATCTTTGCATAAACAAAAGATTTTATTGGTAGCACAGGTTGCGACGCGTTTCGCGGGTCTAAGCCTGCTTCCTCAGGCCTATAGCAGTGCCAAGCCAAATAGGATAGTGAGCTAAGGGAGCCTCTCTTTAAAGCAGTGTTCCCCAACCCTGTCCTCAAGGCCCACCAACAGTGCATGTTGTGTAGAAATCCACAGAGGTAGGTAATCAGCTCTGCTGAGACTAATTACCTCACCTGTGCATGTTTGTGGTTTCCTGCAAAACAGGTACTGTTGGTGGGCCCTGAGGACAGGGTTGGGGAACTCTGCTATAAAGGACATGTGAACTGGGAGGGATATGGAGGCTGCAACAATTATTTCCTTTTAAACAATACCAGTTGCCTGGCTGGCCTGCTTATGCTTAAGCCGACCTGGTTAGGTCATAGGACATTACGGAGTGAACAGCTGACTACTGGCTGACTGCGCAGCTGCACCGAGGGACAAAGATACTTGGAGAGGCTGGAAGAACCCCCTGGTGAGTCAAACCTATTTTTTCCTAGCCTCCTCATGCGTACTTCAATCTACTTGGACTTCAGTTGCAAGCTGCATGCTTGTTTCAGGTGTGTGATCCAGATACTACTGCAGCCAAAGATCATCAGAACTGCTAGGCAACTGGAATGGTTTATGAGGAAATAAATATGTCATCCCTCCCAGTTCAGTTGTCCTTTAAGTCACTGACTCAGAAGGAGCATGCAGATCAGACACTCATTTTGAACTTCCTCTACCGTCTGCATGTATTTCAAGTATATGACTTGGGGGGGAAACACAAAACAAAAACTATAGCCTATACATAGTTTAATACTGAAGTGTTGTGTACCCCGCTAAAGCAGGATTGCAACGCAACTAAGAGAAAAGTTGTGTGATGCAATGCATGCAGTACATAAAAGGATTACTACAACTGTGAAGGCAACATTTTTTTAAGGCAAACGTTGTCCGGTATTGCACAGTATTCCTCGCCTTGTTCCGATCGATTCCACTGCAATGCAAATGCTCAGATGTAAAAATCCCATTACAATATAGTCACATTAGCAAATATATTGTCCGATGCAACACCCCACAATGTGACAGTGTAAAATTAGCCTTAAAGTTAACCCGACGTGAGAGCGATATGGAGGCTGCCATATTTATTTACAAATAAAGTGTACCAGAGCTGTAAATATAAGAAGAACCGATACTTACCCACTGCTTCCTCCTGCAGCATAAACATGTGAGAGTCCCTCACGGTCTGCCATTCAGCCCCGGTAAAAGGCTCAGTCGGGATCGGTCTGGGCTACTGACGTGGCGGAATGGCAGACCGCAGGAGGAGCTCTGGCTTCCTTTAAGCAATACCACTTGCCTGGCTGTTCTGCTGATCCTCTTCCGCTAATACTTTTTTCCTTAGACCCTGAACAAGCATGCAGCAGGTCAGCTGTTTCTGACATTGTCAGAACTGACAAGATTAGCTGCATGCTTGTCCCTGGTGTTATTCAGACACTACTGCAACCAAATGGATCAGCAGGCCTGCCGGGCAAATAGTATTGTTTCAAAGGAAATACAAATGGCAGTCTCCATTATCAAGCGCACATCGGATTCACTTTAAACATGACTTCACAGCCAAGAAACTGACATTGTTTATAAGATGGCAGGCTATGTATTTCTCTCCCTTTTGGTTCCTGTTAACCACTTCAGACCTAGACCTTATTTTCCCTTCATAGCCTGGGGCAGTTATGACATTATAGCCACATCTCTATTTACTAAGCAATAACTTTTTCACTACTTATGAAGCCATCAGGCCCCTTTAACACTTAATCAGTTGCTCTCAGTTATAACTGAAAGAAAACTGATTTTCAAAATAATGCCCATGTTTTCCTATGGCACAGTTCACACTCATGACCCTTTTCCACTAGCAATCGCTAGCGATTGAGATTCAGAAAAGTCCTAATTTTGCAATGCAATGCACTGCATAGCAAAATCGCGGCAAAAACTGGTCCGCGGCACGATCAAGCTTTAGTAAAAATTCCTATGTTGTGTAGCAAACCCTAGGGATTTTAAAATCTCTAGTGATTTGCGATTCGGCATCGCAATCGCCTCTAGTGGAAAAGGGCTCAACAAGTTTTAACTGAAATCTTCCCAATGCACTGCGATGGAAAAATCTTGTACCAACGCGTTTTAATGCATACCAACTGATTAAGTGTAAACGGGGCCTAAGTGATATACTGTATACATATAGTGTAATTAGTTGCTTTATATGTGGGGAAGGGGGGTGGTCTAAAAAGTGGGCATAATTGAAGTAGGTGGGTAAACAGTCTTTTACTTGTAATAGCCCCATAATTTATTATTGATTTAAAACTTCCGTGGCACTTGTCTTATTGCATCGCCTATCCTGCTGCTATCATGTTGCATGTTAAAGGAGAACTGTAGTGAGAGGTATATGGAGGCTGCCATATTGATTTCCTTTTAAGCTATACCAGTTGCCTGGCAGCCCTGCTGATCTATTTGGCTGCAGTAGTGTGAATCACACCAGAAACAAGCATGCAGCTAATCTTGTCAGATCTTACAAAAATGTCAAACACCAGATCTGCTGCATGCTTGTTCAGGGTCTAGGGCTAAAAGTATTGGAGGCAGAGGATCTGCAGGATAGCCAGGTAACTGGTATTGCTTAAAAGGAAATCAATATGGTAGCCTCCATATACCTTTCACTACAGTTCTCCTTTAAGCATTCCCTATGTTGTTCTCCCTTACCATAGCCCATGCTATGTGCCCCTTTTAGTAGTCCTGTGCTGTACCCCCTTATTTAGCCTAGTGGTGTACTCATTCACTTTCTCACTTTTTTCTCCCTGGTGATTTAGTAGTACCCCTTATAGGATTCCCTGAAAGTCAATGGTAAACCTACCCCGCCTCCTCCTTTTATAGTTTGTCCTGGAAGTCTAACCACCCCCTCCCACCTTACATATGTCCCTGGTCGCCTAATGGTCCCCCACTAAATCTAACAGCTCCACCTGGTACTCTCTAGTGGTCTCCTTCCCCTCTTGCAACTCTTCCTGGTAATCTGCTGGCCCCCTGCTCCTCCCCATAGTTTAGTGGTCTCTCTCCCGCTTGCAGCTCTCCTAGGTAATCTGGTGGCCCCTTGCTTCCTCTAGCAGATGAGCTCTCCCTGGTAGTCCCCTGCTTCCTCACAGGTATGTCAAACTGGTCCTACGAGGGCCGAGATCCTCACACATTTTTGATACAGCTCAAATTAATTGATGGGTCTGAATCAGGAAAGGTGTGGTCTATCAGGTAGAACACATTCCTTTCTCAGTCCATCCTAAACACTGGCATGGATCTGGCCCTCCAGGCCTGGAGCTCGACACATGCGCTCTAGCAACTCTTCCTGGTTGTCTGGCAGTCCCCCTGCTCATTCTTGCAGTTATTTCTGAAAGTCTGGTGGTCCCCTGCTCACTCTTGCAGCTCTCCCTGGTAGTCTGGTGGTCCGCTGCTCCCTCTTGCAGCTCTCCCTGGTAGACTGGTGGTTCCCTGCTCCCTCTTGCAGCTCTCCCTGGTAGTCTGGTGGTCTCCTGCAGCTTTTCCTGGCAGCTTGGTGGTCTCCTGCAGCTTTTCCTGGCAGCCTGGTGGTCTCCTGCAGCTTATCCTGGCAGCCTGGTGGTCTCCTGCAGCTTTTCCTGGCAGCCTGGTGGTCTCCTGCTTCCTCTTGCAGCTCTCCCTTGTAGTCTGGTAGCCCCCCTGCTTCCTCTTGCAGCTCTCCCTTGTAGTCTGGTAGCCCCCCTGCTCTTTCTTGCAGTTCTTTCTGGCAGTTGGGTGGTCCACTGTTCCCTCTTGCAGTTTTTCCTGGTATTCTGGTGGTTCCCTGCTGCCTCTCACAGCTCTTTCTGGTAGTCTGGTGGTCCCCTACTCCCTCTAGCAGCTCTTCCTGGTAGTCTGGTGGTCCCCTGCTCCCTCTAGCAGCTCTTCCTGGTAGTCTGGTGGTCCCCTGCTCCCTCTAGCAGCTCTTCCTGGTAGTCTGATGGTCCCCTGCTCCCTCTAGCAGCTCTTCCTGGTAGTCTGATGGTCCCCTGCTCCCTCTAGCAGCTCTTCCTGGTAGTCCCCTGCTCCCTCAGTCCCCTGCTCCCTCTAGCAGCTCTTCCTGATGGTCCCCTGCTCCCTCTAGCAGCTCTTCCTGATGGTCCCCTGCTCCCTCTAGCAGCTCTTCCTGATGGTCCCCTGCTCCCTCTAGCAGCTCTTCCTGATGGTCCCCTGCTCCCTCTAGCAGCTCTTCCTGATGGTCCCCTGCTCCCTCTAGCAGCTCTTCCTGATGGTCCCCTGCTCCCTCTAGCAGCTCTTCCTGATGGTCCCCTGCTCCCTCTAGCAGCTCTTCCTGATGGTCCCCTGCTCCCTCTAGCAGCTCTTCCTGATGGTCCCCTGCTCCCTCTAGCAGCTCTTCCTGATGGTCCCCTGCTCCCTCTAGCAGCTCTTCCTGATGGTCCCCTGCTCCCTCTAGCAGCTCTTCCTGATGGTCCCCTGCTCCCTCTAGCAGCTCTTCCTGATGGTCCCCTGCTCCCTCTAGCAGCTCTTCCTGATGGTCCTCTGCTCCCTCTAGCAGCTCTTCCTGATGGTCCTCTGCTCCCTCTAGCAGCTCTTCCTGATGGTCCTCTGCTCCCTCTAGCAGCTCTTCCTGGTAGTCCTCTGCTCCCTCTAGCAGCTCTTCCTGGTAGTCCTCTGCTCCCTCTAGCAGCTCTTCCTGGCAGTCCTCTGCTCCCTCTAGCAGCTCTTCCTGGCAGTCCTCTGCTCCCTCTAGCAGCTCTTCCTGGCAGTCCTCTGCTCCCTCTAGCAGCTCTTCCTGGCAGTCCTCTGCTCCCTCTAGCAGCTCTTCCTGGCAGTCCTCTGCTCCCTCTAGCAGCTCTTCCTGGCAGTCCTCTGCTCCCTCTAGCAGCTCTTCCTGATGGTCCTCTGCTCCCTCTAGCAGCTCTTCCTGGTAGTCCTCTGCTCCCTCTAGCAGCTCTTCCTGGTAGTCCTCTGCTCCCTCTAGCAGCTCTTCCTGGCAGTCCTCTGCTCCCTCTTGCAGCTCTTCCTGGCAGTCCACTGCTCCCTCTAGCAGCTCTTCCTGGCAGTCCTCTGCTCCCTCTAGCAGCTCTTCCTGGCAGTCCTCTGCTCCCTCTAGCAGCTCTTCCTGGCAGTCCTCTGCTCCCTCTAGCAGCTCTTCCTGGCAGTCCTCTGCTCCCTCTAGCAGCTCTTCCTGGCAGTCCCCTGCTCCCTCTAGCAGCTCTTCCTGGCAGTCCCCTGCTCCCTCTAGCAGCTCTTCCTGGCAGTCCCCTGCTCCCTCTAGCAGCTCTTCCTGGCAGTCCCCTGCTCCCTCTAGCAGCTCTTCCTGGCAGTCCCCTGCTCCCTCTAGCAGCTCTTCCTGGCAGTCCCCTGCTCCCTCTAGCAGCTCTTCCTGGCAGTCCCCTGCTCCCTCTAGCAGCTCTTCCTGGCAGTCCCCTGCTCCCTCTAGCAGCTCTTCCTGGCAGTCCCCTGCTCCCTCTAGCAGCTCTTCCTGGCAGTCCCCTGCTCCCTCTAGCAGCTCTTCCTGGCAGTCCCCTGCTCCCTCTAGCAGCTCTTCCTGGCAGTCCCCTGCTCCCTCTAGCAGCTCTTCCTGGCAGTCCCCTGCTCCCTCTAGCAGCTCTTCCTGGCAGTCCCCTGCTCCCTCTAGCAGCTCTTCCTGGCAGTCCCCTGCTCCCTCTAGCAGCTCTTCCTGGCAGTCCCCTGCTCCCTCTAGCAGCTCTTCCTGGCAGTCCCCTGCTCCCTCTAGCAGCTCTTCCTGGCAGTCCCCTGCTCCCTCTAGCAGCTCTTCCTGGCAGTCCCCTGCTCCCTCTAGCAGCTCTTCCTGGCAGTCCCCTGCTCCCTCTAGCAGCTCTTCCTGGCAGTCCCCTGCTCCCTCTAGCAGCTCTTCCTGGCAGTCCCCTGCTCCCTCTAGCAGCTCTTCCTGGTAGTCCCCTGCTCCCTCTAGCAGCTCTTCCTGGTAGTCCCCTGCTCCCTCTAGCAGCTCTTCCTGGTAGTCCCCTGCTCCCTCTAGCAGCTCTTCCTGGTAGTCCCCTGCTCCCTCTAGCAGCTCTTCCTGGTAGTCCCCTGCTCCCTCTAGCAGCTCTTCCTGGTAGTCCCCTGATCCCTCTAGCAGCTCTTCCTGGTAGTCCCCTGCTCCCTCTAGCAGCTCTCCCTGGTAGTCCCCCTGCTCCCTCTAGCAGCTCTCCCTGGTAGTCCCCCTGCTCCCGCTCTCCCCGGTAGTCCCCTGCTCCCGCTCTCCCCGGTAGTCCCCTGCTCCCGCTCTCCCCGGTAGTCCCCTGCTCCCGCTCTCCCTGGTAGTCCCCTCCTCCCGCTCTCCCTGGTAGTCCCCTGCTCCCGCTCTCCCTGGTAGTCCCCTGCTCCCGCTCTCCCTGGTAGTCCCCTGCTCCCGCTCTCCCTGATAGTCCCCTGCTCCCGCTCTCCCTGATAGTCCCCTGCTCCCGCTCTCCCTGATAGTCCCCTGCTCCCGCTCTCCCTGATAGTCCCCTGCTCCCGCTCTCCCTGATAGTCCCCTGCTCCCACTTTCCCTGGTAGTCCCCTGCCACTCTCCCTGGTAGTCCCCTGCTCCCGCTCTCCCTGGTAGTCCCCTGCTCCCGCTCTCCCTGGTAGTCCCCTGCTCCCGCTCTCCCTGGTAGTCCCCTGCTCCCGCTCTCCCTGGTAGTCCCCTGCTCCCGCTCTCCCTGGTAGTCCCCTGCTCCCGCTCTCCCTGGTAGTCCCCTGCTCCCGCTCTCCCTGATAGTCCCCTGCTCCTGCTCTCCCTGATAGTCCCCTGCTCCCGCTCTCCCTGATAGTCCCCTGCTCCCGCTCTCCCTGATAGTCCCCTGCTCCTGCTCTCCCTGATAGTCCCCTGCTCCCGCTCTCCCTGATAGTCCCCTGCTCCCGCTCTCCCTGGAAGTGTGGTGGTTCCCTGCTCTCTCTTGCAGCTCTTCCTGGTAATCTGGTCTGGTAAGGTGGTCCCCTGCTCACTCTTGCAACCCTCCCCCCCCTCCAGTGGTCTCCCTGGTATGATAGTATTCTCCTATCCCTCTCATAGGGTTCTGCAGCAGGAAGGGATGCTGGCAAGGGTGCTCTCACATACCCCCGTTCCTGTGGTGCTGCTGCGGCTCGTACTGTCCCCAGTCTCTTCTATGGAGTGTACCGAGTCCCGGCTTAATGACGTAATCAGACCGGGACCCTGCAGCCATAGAAGGTCGGCTGCAGTGCAGACACAATGACTGCAGCATCGGGTGTGATGTGAGAATACATACCAATGTCGCTCCATGCTGCCGATCTCCGCAGAGCGGAGGGAGATGGACAGTGTACACTCAGCAGAGGAGACCCTACAGCCAGGCACACAGCCTCTACCACACTCACCTGATTCCTGCACACCAGCTCTTCACATATTTTCACAACACACAGCCACAACCAGGAAGAACTTTGCAAGTGTGTCATCTGGCGAGGGGGTCTATAGCACCAAACTTCAGCAAAATTAGATTCCTTGTGGACCACACTATTGCGAACTCCCCTCAGCAATGGTACAAACCACAGCTGAGAAACGTCATTAGACTAAACCATCGTGTTGCGTGGGGGAAACTGAGTACCGAGTTCTGTGTGACTCGGTCTATTATTTCGCATCTAGCCCAGACACCCCCCTTCTGTTATGGATGGTACATGTCGAGCTGAATCCAGAATTAGCTGTGATTGGCTGCGAGTTTCTGCGGGTTAAACGTTCTCTGTCGGCTAGCTAGCAGATAGCATCGTGTGTGGGGTGTTGCAGCTGACTGAAGAGGCAGGGGAGGGAAGCACTTGATGGATGTACCAATCGGATGGATAGTGTATGGGGGCGTCTATAACTGGCAGTGGCGTAGCAATAGGGGGTGCAGAGTTTGCAACCGCACCGGGGCTCTTGGGCCATCCTTCAACCACAGTATAAGCTCTTTTTGGTCCTGTGCTGGTAATAATTATTTATATAGATGCTTTGAATAGTAATGATCATTAATTTCTTGTGCCTCTGACGCCATGGTTAACCTTGGCAGGTTTTGGTGTGCCACTGTGCTGTATAAATTGTAAGGTCTAGAGTGCTTGGAGGCCCCAATGTAAAACTTGCACTGGGTCCCACAGCTCCTTAGCTACGCCACTGATACCTGGCTATCTATACATAGGCACCTACACACTGCCGGTACTGAGCACTAACAAGTAGGGATGGTCAATGACATGCAAATAATTTTAGCTTTGATGCAGGTGTCAGCCATCCTGGTCTGTCATTGCTGACGTGAAAGCCCAGGTATATCGTCAGTATAATATGATTCACCTGAGCCCGATATCTGCTGGGTTCCAGCATGTAGCCCTGCCACCTTGCAGATAAAGCCTCTACCTTTACTATGGGCTGGTGCACACCAAGCGTTTTTGGTAGCGTTTTCAAAACCGCTGCCGCCTGTGAAAACACGTAGCTAATGTATCTCAATGGGATGGTGCACACCAGCGGTTTGAGGTTTTTAGCAAACCGCAAACGTGGCTCCTGCAGCATTTTTGCGGTTTGCAGATGCGTTTCTGCCTCAATGTAAAGTATAGGAAAACCTCAAAACGCTCAGAAAAAACGCTAGATCAGAGTGGTTTTCCAGACGTCTTTGTTACAGTAGCAGTTCAGTAACAGCTTTACTGTAACAATATATGAAATCTGCTACAAAAAAACGCTAGGCATGTTTAGAAAACCTCTCTAAGGGCTCGTTCACACTTGAGCAGGAATCGTGCGATTCCCACTCAGCGCAAAATGGTAGCATTTTCTAAAAAACGCTAGCCCATGTAAGCCTGCGGCAGTGTTCTCTCTTACTGTTAACCGCAAACGCGTGACATGCAGCGTTTTGCCGGTGTTTAGTGATCACAATTAGCAGTTCCAAGGATAGGACCGGCACCATCAGGTAAGTATCAGCTCTTTTATTTTAGATGACAGCCATCATAGCGATGTTTCAGGGCAACCGCCCCTTTATCAAGCTAAGCTGTCTTGCAATAGAACACATATTTTGTACAAATGCGCTTTATATACACAACATGTTATACAACAGCCAATCAAATCCATGCATCTGCTACACCAATCATATGGTCCATCCTCACAGCGGACCTGATGGGGAACTAAACAGATCGGCTCCAATAGGTCCGTTTAAACATGTTCCCACCTCTCTCCTACACTCACCACATGTCCGGGAGACAGATGACTGGCTAGGTTGCCAGGGACGCATCGCTGTCACTCCCACCAGGCCGGCGGACCTGATGGGGAACCTGCATGCGTGACGTGTGCGGAGGCGACGCCAGACGCCTCTGCCCATGTATCCCAGGCAACGGCAGATACATGCGGCGAGTATCGCCGCTGTGCACTGCGGATGACGTATAGCCCGTCATAGTCCGCCGGACCAATGGGAGACCTGTGAATAGTAAACAAACACTGTGGGCTCTATTCATAAAAAAGTTGTTGCGAGAAAACTCCTGGAGGGAAAATACCGCAGCGGTATTTTACACTTCTGGGTGGTCATTCAAAGAAATCTTGAAAGCTGCGATGCAAGAGCGGAGATCTCCCGCTGAAAGCTGGCGGTAAGCTGTCGGAAGGCATGCGGAAACACTTCAGCCGGCAGAGTCCCTCCGTGCACTGCTCTCTCTGGGAGGTCTGTCCCATTCACTTGTATGTAATCCGCAAAATCAGAGGAAGCGGTATTTCCCGTCCACATACCGCTTCCTCTAATCTTTATGAATGGCCATTTTGTTACTTTTTTCTAGATAAATCTAGAAAAACACTGGAGAAGGCGGAAATTTCTCGCTCTGCTGGGGGATTGTAGATTTTCATGCGGGAACAGCTTTTATGAATGCCCACTTTGCTAAATGGACGGGAAAATCCGCTGTTTTGAGCGGAAAACTTGCGGTAAGGTTTTATGAATAGAGCCCTCTGTAGTGTAACTACACACGGGCCGCTTACAGACAGACCTGAAAGGAAACAATAGGGTTAGGAAATAACCATATATCATCTTATATCTCCAAATGTCTATTATTAAAACATCCATCACTTAAATGAAGGTTGCATTATATCACTGATTGCGATCTTGAGGGATAGAGCACATTATATCCAGAGGTTATTAAGCTTTTAAAGGGATAGTCACCAATCTGTATATAGTGTACCAATGTCCTATTGGGCACTGTAACAGCTTATCTACAGACAGTATGTAATCCCATAGTAGAGAGGCAACAAAGTTAAAGCAAAACATAACTAAAACTATCTATATAAATGGTAACAGATCTAATTCCCGGTTTAGACCCCGGGGTTCCATTGTATCAAGTTTTTTAATCCAATATGCCTCTTTATACAGTAGTTTTTTTACTCTGTCACCTCCTCTATTAGGTAACCCCACCTGTTCGATAATCATATATCTTAACTGGCTAACCTGATGGTTAGCTTGTTTAAAGTGGAAAGCAACAGCTTGGTCAACTAATGATTCCCTAATAGCATGCTTATGCGAGGATAATCTTTTTTTATTAATCTTCTGGGTCGTTTGACCAATATATAACAAGCCACACGGGCATTTAAGCGCATAAACGACATATGTAGAGTCGCATGTAAAGCAACCACGTAGCTTAAATTTAGTGCCTCTATGTGGATGGGTGATAGTGTCACCCTTAATAACTGAACTGCAATGCACACAGTTCATGCACGGAAAAGTACCAGTGCGATTGGATCTTGATCGACTCAAGGTGTTGCTTCCCATATCAGCGCGGACCAGACGGTCTCTCAAATTTGGCGCTCTTTTATATGCAATGATTGGTGGATTTTTGAACTGTTCAACATTGGGAAAACTATCCGCCAGCAGATGCCAGTGTCTCCTAATGATCTTTGCTACATTTTCACTTTGAGTATTAAACCTGGTGACAAAGGGTATTCTCTGACTATTATCCCTTCTGCTTCTGCCTCCACAGTCATCTCTCTGTGCTCTACTCCTCGCGCTGTCACTATTTCCTCTGGCTATCCCCTATCAATAAATTTAGAATGCATTTCATCAAGTCTCTGTGTCCTGACCACCTCATCCTCAACTATCCTCTGCACCCTCTGAAATTGTCCCACTGAGACGGATCTTCTAGTAGCCCACGGATGAAAACTCCCGAAGTGCAATAGGAAGTTCACATCCGTGGGCTTAAAGAGACTCCGTAACAAAAATTGCATCCTGTTTTTTATCATCCTACAAGTTCAAAAAGCTATTCTAATGTGTTCTGGCTTACTGCAGCACTTTATACTATCACTGTCTCTGTAATAAATCAATGTATCTTTCCCCTGTCAGACTTGTCAGCCTGTGTCTGGAAGGCTGCCAAGTTCTTCAGTGTTGTGGTTCTGCTATGAACTCCCCCCTCCAGGCCCCTCTATGCACACTGCCTGTGTGTTATTTAGGATTAGAGTAGCTTCTCTCTTCTCTCTTATCTTTTACAAGCTGGATAAATCGTCCTCTGAGCTGGCTGGGCTTTCACATACTGAAGAATTACAGACAAGGGCAAAGCTGTTTGCAGGAAGAAACAAGCAGCCTGAAACTTCAGTGCATGAGAACAGGGGGAAAGAAACACACAAATGATCTCTTGAGATTCAAAAGGAAGGCTGTATACAGCCTGCTTGTGTATGGATGTATTTTCTATGTGTGGACATACTGTACATCAACCTACTTCCTGTTTTGGTGGCCATTTTGTTTGTTTATAAACAAACTTTTTAAAACTGTTTTTAACCACTTTTAATGCAGCGAGGAGCGGCGAAATTGTGTCAGAGGGTAATAGGAGATGTCCCCTAACGCACTGGTATGTTTACTTTTGTGCGATTTTAACAATACAGATTCTCTTTAACATAAAGATCCGTGACCAGCCTACCATCCTCATTTTTGACCATGGTGTCTAAAAAGTTAACTTGCTCTGTAGAAGTATGTAACGTCAATTTGATATCAGTACACCTAGACATCACCCCTTCTGTAAACTCAAGTAGGGTCGAATGCGGCCCCTCCCACACGCAAAATATGTCATCAATATATCGAAACCACTGGAGTGCATGTTTCTGAAAGGAGGGATTGGAATAAATGAACATCTCATACACTCCCATATAAATATTTGCGTAGGAAGGGGCCACATTCGACCCCATAGCTGTGCCCCGAATCTGCATATAATATTGATCCTCAAATCTGAAATAGTTACATTTAAATACTATCTCTAACAACCTCCAAATAAAATCAATCTGCTGTGAAGACATATCTGACGCAATTTCCAACATATAACGTACAGCCTCCATCCCCCCTACATGTGGGATGGAGGTGTACAAACTTTCAACGCACATCGTAACAAGAATACAGTCGGTAGTAATCCGAGGCATGTTTTGCACAATGTTCAAAAACGTCTGTGTATCTCTCAAATATGATTTCAGCGATATTACATATGGTCTCAAAATTTGATCAAGATATTTGGCTATAGGGGCGAGGACAGAATCTATCCCTGCCACTATTGGCCGACCTGGAGGATTATTTAAGTCCTTGTGTATTTTGGGACACACGTAAATAACTGGTGTCATAGGGTGAGACTGACCAAAAATTGAGCAAGTTTCTCATCAATAAGATTTGCAGACCTAGCTTGTGTTATAACTTGTTCAATCTTAGTCTGAATTTCCACCAACGGGTCAGATGGTATTGGTAGATATGGTGTGGTGTCCGCCAGTTGTCGTCGAATTTCATTGCGATACATTATAGTATCCATTACCACCACTGCTCCGCCTTTGTCGGCGGGTTTAATGGTGATGGCTGGATTTGATGACAGTTCCTTAATTGCATCCCTTTCAGCTTTATTTATATTACATCGAATTTTCCATCCCATCAAGTTTGATTTTCTCATTAATGCATCAATTTCCTCTTGAACTTTCTTAATATATATATCTATTATCTGGCAAGATGTCGGTTAGGGCCTGTACACACTGAAAAACGCAGGCAAAAACGCAAGCGCATGCGTTTTTAAAGTGCCTGTAATTTTAAAAACGCATGCGCTTTTGCCTGCGTTTTTTGTGCGTTTGCGTTTTTCTTGTAATTGCTGATTGGCTAAAGAATCCTTTGTTTTTTTCTAGTTTACATTTCAACAGGAATCAGGAAATTGCAGAGTCTTCTGGGATACTGACTTCTGAAAAACGCAGGCAAAAACGCAAGCGCTTAAAAAAGCGCAGCAGGCACTGCGTTTGCATTTTTTTAAAAACGCATCGCACCAGTGTGTACAAGTCATCACGGTTTTCATTCCTTTTCAAAAGACCTTGCGATTTTAAAAACGCATGCGTTTTTAAAAATGCAGCACAAGCGCAGCAGTGTGTACAGGCCCTTACTGACTTGTACACACTGGTGCGATGCGTTTTTAGAAAAATGCAATCGCAGTGCCTGCTGCGCTTTTTTAAGCTTGTGTTTTTGCCTGCGTTTTTCAGAAGTCAGTATCCCAGAAGACTTTGCAATCTCCTGATTCCTGTTGAAATGTAAACTAGAAAAAAAACAAAGGATTCTCTAGCCAATCAGCAATTACAAGAAAAACGCAAACGCATCAAAAACGCATACGATGCGTTTTTAAAACTACATGCACTTGCTATTTTAAAAACGCATGCGCTTGCGATTTTGCTTGCGTTTTTCAGTGTGTACAGGCCCTACGATTTTCATTCTTTTTCAAAAGACCTTGCGATTTTAAAAACGCATGCGTTTTTAAAAACGCAGCGCAAGCGCAGCAGTGTGTACAGGCCCTTAGTGTGTAAGTAGCCTTAGTTAGTAATAGTAAGTGCCTATCCACACAACAGACACTATCACTGCAATGCAAGGATATTCCTGTGAGGCATTGCACATCAAATGTGGTGGGTTCTGCCGAACGTATTCATCAGCTTGCCAAGTAAAGCATGCATTTACAGTAGCATGAGGCATACTTTCATTGTACTGCATGCCTCACTGTATGGGCCCGCGCATTGGTAACACGTGGTAAGTCTTTTCGGCTAGTTTGCACCGTGATGTTATCGTTATCGCGATGCAACTGATTCGGTGTGGAAGGGCCCTAAACAAGGAGAATTGCTATGTACTCTGGTCCATATGCAATTAACTTTTTCTCTTGAGTTTTCTCCTAGGAGATATTTTTTCATCTTCTATTAAAATAACTTTCCAGCAGTTTTCAACTGAAAAGTACTGAAGTGTAGGTGAAAAAGTACTATCAAAATTATTTTAAGTATTTAATTTTCTCTGTGGTGGCTTGAAAGGTATTTTATTGACTAGTTTAAAAATTTTACCTAGGAGGAAACTCAAGAGAAAAAGTAATTTACAAAGCAGGAGGCAAATATCCTTTCAGTTCCAGCTTCATCCCATTTCATTGCCTACGCATGCAGTAACAGCATACCTTATTATAAACGTGTGTTCCCTGTTTGAAACCTGAGTCTTGCCTCTTCTGTCATGTGAACTGACACCAGCACTCAATAGCCCGGTACATTATATATGATGCTGGGGAATCCCTGTGACACATGAGGATGCGTGATGCAGCTCTGAAAGACAAGCCTGCTTTTTCGTCATGCTGGAAGAGAATAGTATTCACCTTGCGAGTGCTTAAATTACAGTAATAACTACTGAAATACTCATGAAGGTCTTCTGCACACTGTCGTTCCTCTTCACACGGAAAGGAAGCTCGACTTCTTAAAAATGCACACACAAACATTTCTGAAACAGCTTGCAATCTTTGGCTCCAAACATGGGAGTCGTGGAAGGGGAACTAGTCATTTTTTAGAAAAACGGTCATAATGTCCGCATACTGTATTTTTTCAACATATAAGACGGACCTAAGTTTACAGGCCAAAATAAAATACTAAACCTGGTGTGTCGATGGTCCAGAAGCGTCTTGTTGATATTATTCCCAAATTATTGTGTCCTCCTTGTACATCATATGTCCTCCACTGTCCCCATGTCTCCTCCACTCTCCCCTTTTGTCCTCTGCTCCCCTGAATAAATGAAAGCAGCGACAGCCGACTTACCTGGAGCGTGTGGTGCTCAGACACCTCCTCTCTCTCACTGTTCCCCTAGTGTCAGCTAGAAGCTGGCGCTTATGGAAGCAGTGAAGGACAGGATAGGTCTGATCAACATGGACTCTGATGGATTAGGTGAACCGTACTGCCGCTGCTTTCACTTATTTTGGGAGAGCAGAGGAGAACACGGGGAACAGAGGAGACATGGTGACAGTACTCGACATCGCGTGGGGTCGGCGGTTGGTATCAGCGGGTGTTTGGAAGTAAGGAACTTCCTGTATTTGGCATAACAGACGCAGACCCATTTTTTGGGGGAGACAAGCACCTTGTCTCCCCCCAAAAATGCTGAGAAATATGGTAGTTCCTTACTCAAAAAGTAAAACACTTTTACTTCCAGTTTTTAATGTTGGCATAGGTATCTATTCTTAGTCATAAAATATCAACACCTATTGTGGTGCTGTCTGCTGCCATTCATGAGACAACTGGCAGAGTATAGAAGCATAGACCAATACATTGTCACACTTGTGTACACTGAAACGGAAGGAGTTGCAGATGCCTGATCCAAAATAGAAAAGTGATTGCTTGGAGCGTGTATTTTAAAGCTTCACAGTGTCAAGATGGAGTTTATCTTTATTATTAGCATAATCATTCTTCGGGAGTAATTACTGAGGAAGCTCTTCCAACTGCAGTTTAACAAGAATGAAGAAAAATACATGCTCAGTTCATTATTTACGGTCAGTACAGCCATCATGACACTACTGGTGAAGGCTTTTAGGATAAGTCACCCAATGCCCTCTAATATTTCTTGTGGTGGTCTGCACTAATAGTACAATGTGCTGATGTCAGACAGATCAAAGCAGGTAATTTAGGTGTGATTTGTAGCCCAGAGAAATAGGCAACGCCATGGAAGCTCTTGTTAAATAACACAATATAACTTAGCAGATTTTTTTTAGTGATTGAGCCAAGCATTATAGTGGTGGTTGGGCTCTGCTACCAATGCAGTGGGTAATCATCATAACCAAGGATATCAGTCTTTCATCATACTCAAAAAATGGACTTTTAGAAATTAACTATATCTAATCTTTATTGATATAAAATGTTTCTTCAATTTGTGCAAGTTCATTTTGGCAAAAAAAAATAAAAATGTTATATACATATTCATAGGAGTCACAAGGGAAAAAAATCCATATAATATGGTCAAAAATAGTGTGAAATACTGTAACTAGGCATTAACACTAGCTGCATCAGGCCCACAAGTACATCAAAATATACAACACTTGACCAGATAACGTTTAATAGTTGAATAAAATAGGTAAAAACTCCTTCATAGTGCATAAGTTGCGTAACTGAATCAGGTCATTCAGCATCAATATAAGACATCCACACACAGGACTACCATCCAGGCAGTCACTGGACATGTTGCACCCAGGGGAATGTATTAGATATAAAAACTTTATGTCCAAACTAGAGGACTTCCAGCTTAACCACTTCACCACTGAGAGCTTTTACCCCTTGAGCACCAGAGCAATTCTCACCTTTCAGCGCTCCTTCTATTCATTCGTCTATGACTTTATCATTACTTATCACAATAAAATGAACTATATCTTGTTTTTTCCGCCACCAATTAGGCTTTCTTTAGGTGGGACATTATGCCAAGAATTATTTTATTCTAAATATGTTTTACTGGGAAAATAGGAAAAATGTGGGAAAAAATTCATTATTTTTCAGTTTTCGGCCATTATAGTTTTTAAATAATGCATGCTACTGTAATTAAAACCCATGAAATTTATTTGCCCTTTTGTCCCGGTTATAAAACCGTTTAAATGATGTCCCTATCACAATGTTTGGCGCCAATACTATATTTGGAAATAAAGGTGCATTTTTTTCAGTTTTGCGTACATCCCTAATTACAAGCCCATAGTTTATAAAGTAACAGTGTTGTACCCTCCTGACATAAATATTTAAAAAGTTCAGTCCCTAAGGTAACTATTTATGTATTTTTTTAATTGTAAATTTTTTAAAAAAAAAATTAATTACAAAAAAATAAATAAATGGGGAGTGTGGGAGGTAATGAGTTAATTTTTTGTGTATAAGTAAAGAATTTGTACGTGAAAAATGCTTTAGGGTGTAGTTTTACTATTTGGCCACAAGACGGCAACAGTAACTTTTTGTTTAATGCGACCTCCAAGTGTCCTTCCGGACGCTTGGAGGAAGTACTAGGAGGCTGGGAAAGTTTTTTTTTTCTCACAATGATCGCGCTGCTTAGCGGAAAAGCAGCGGATCATTGCGGGGCTTAGATCAACGAACAGGAATGGATTTTCCCGTTCATTGATCACCGGGCAAGCGGCGGGCGACGTGTTTACGAGCGGGAGTGCGCACTAGAGCGAGCGGGAGCGCAAGCAGCGGCGGGAGCGCGGAAAGTACGGATTTCTCCGTCCCTGGTGGTGAACGGATGGAAAAAGGGACGGATAAATTCGTACAGGCGGGGGTAAAGTGGTTAAAGGACCACTATTGCGAAAAATTGTAAAATTTTAAGTACATGTATATACAAATAATAAGTATGTTTCTTCCATAGTAAAATGAGCCATAAATTAATTTTCTCCTATGTTGCTGTCACTTAATGTAGGTAGTATAAACATCATTGACAAAGGGACCTAAAACGATAATGGGAACTGCGTTCCCATTTATTGATCTCCGGGCTAACGGGTGGGGACGAGAACAAGCGCAGGATCGCACACACGGGTGAGCAGGGGAGCGCAAAGCAGCGATTTCAGCGGAGTACGTATAGTTATTCCCCTGAGGCTAACCATATATACTCGCATACAAGCTGAATTTTTGACCCCAAAAAAGTGGTCCAAAAGTGGGGGTCTCGGCTTGTATGCGAGTCATCTTCACCCAGGTGCTGCGTCCATGCCATCCATTTTTTCCGTGCCCCCTCCTTTGCAACATCGTGAATATGACACAGTGATAGCATGATTGCTGATCTGCTGGTGCCTTCGGTGGAGCGGAGAGAGAAGCGGCATCATGGGCAATGCTGACCTGCTGTGGCCTCGGTAGAGCGGAGAGAACAGCGGCATCATGTGCTATGCCAGGGATCCCCTTGTCTCTCTGTCCACCTTCACAGGCACTGCTGGGGACTGTTAAAAGAAGTATAAAGACCTTCTCCATGTAGCCAATGTAGGTAAAAGATGTATTACTCAGCTGAGGGCATTCCCGCGCTAGTTTATACAGGCAGAGATCTACACTCATACCATACCAAAGCAGAAAGGCCCAGACAAAAGGGCTTCAGGATCTTTTAAACCCCCATAACATATCCCTACCCCCTAGGCAGTCTTTCTCTCTGGCAGTCCAATTAACACCAGCAAATAATAGCTTGCATCTCCTGGCTGGGTGGATCCATCATGTTTTTTTCCCAGAAACACCTGCAAGACTTCCTGGTAAGCTTAGTTTTGGCTTTAATGTCTTCAAAGTGACTTCAGAGGTAGCCAAACCCACAATTCCGGCTCAAACTGCATTTCCAAAGAATTCTAGACATCTGCCCTCTGGAAGGGGGGGGGGGGAGGTCATCCTGAAACAGAAACACTTGGAAACAGTAACTACATTCTACATTCACCTTCATTTTGGTTACATTGTGTAATTCCTAAAACAATACTGTCAGGAATATAGCGGCTGGTTGTGAGGCTGTTAAGGATAATACAGTAGTATATTTTCATTTTCCCATTTTTATGTCTGCTGTGTACCACTGTATCATATGAGATTGTCTGCTAGCCAGTCTGGCTTTGAAGGCTGGCAGCTTCTTGGAGTTCGTTATATCATGTAAATTGACCCTGCATTCAAGGGCCATTGTCTGCTCCTAATTGGGAAATCGGAAATCTCTGCAATTAGGGACTGTCTACCTAGCCTCTAATTAGGAGATGGCTATTCAGGCCAATAGCAGCCGTATCCTTACCTTTGATCGGCTAGGAAATACTGTCAACAATGGGTTTGTCACCTGTAACTTGGACTAGGGAGTCTTTTCATGTATGTGCTAAAATACACTTTAACCTGGGGAAATTGGATGTTAGGGAAGTCTTTTCATGTATGTACTAAAATACACTTTAACCTGGGGAAATTGGATGTTAAGGAAGTCTTTTGTTGTGTGTGTGCTATAATACACTTTTCACATGTGGATGTTAGATCTCTGGGAATCAAACTATGTCTGAGGATGTAATTAAAACTAGTTCCCCCCGTCCAAACAGGCTTGCAGCCTCAAGGTAAATATTCCATCATAAAAAGCAGGGGACAGATACCTAAAATCAGTCCCCTCCTGATGGTAGCTGCAGCTGGACTCCCGGCCCAAGCTAAGTGGGCTGCTGGTCCAACCAGACTGTGTCCGTCAAACAAAAGTCCAAGGTTCTTCTATCTGGATCCCTGTTATTTTGGTAAGCAAATCGCTTTGTATGTATCTTTGTAAACTCTTAATTTTGTAACTTTTTATTTTGTTTTTTGTACATTTTTTGTACATATTAAGTTCTGCATTGTTCCCTGTTTTTTCTGGAATATTAAATTGTTATTTAAATAAGTTTGACTTCTGCTGTACTAAACTAACCCTCATAGCCTAGAAGAGACTGCAGTGTAACTGTGTATAAGTCCATGCCTAATTGTATGCTTGAGCAACACTACCATATGAAATTGTAATTGCATTGTATGTGGGGGCGTTTGTCATACGTTGGCCTAAAGCGCGCAGCTGACCCAACGTACGAAAATGCCAGTGCGAGTTGCTCAACAGCAGAGTGGCTAACAGTATCGTTCGTAACGACTGTTAGTGGTTTTGCTTCACTACAGTGTAAGATTACAACTGTGTGTGTGTGTGTGTGTGTGTGTGTGTGTGTGTGTGTGTGTGTGTGCGTGGTGTTCCCGTATTCGGCCTAAAGCGCAAAGCTGACCCGAATACGAAAATGCGGATTGCGCGCTGAGCACTCGACAGCAAAGTGGACGTGTCTAGCAAACCGCTAGTGGTGGCAGTGAGAAGTGTTCTGGGGGGTCACAGCCTTGTTTTAGCGTGATTAAGGCTGCTTCCCCTCTCGATTGGGTCAAACCTGCAGTCGGGAACCGTATACGCAGGCGTGCCTTGGGCCGGTTCCTGCCAAATACTATAATCATATTCTTAAAGTGTCACTCTAGCACACTAGTCTGATTACATTAATGTGATTCTTATAGCAGCATAGGAATATAAAATACACACACAATTAATTATAAAACCTTCATTAATTCTTTCCACAGGATACTCTTCTGTCCCACACTCTGTGTCTGCGTCAGTGCCGGGCATTCCCTTGCCTATCTGTCCTGCTTGCCGTGTCTCAAATCTATGACGCCATATAGTGGTGCCTTAAAACACAACAGGCAGGACAGAGCGGCGAGGAAATGTCCGGCACTGAAGCGGACACAGCAAGCGAGACAGAAATGCAAAGGGATCCCCAGCAATGCACCTGACTTGGAACAGAGGCGCAAGGGGATCCCTGGCATAGTACATGACGGCGCTGCTCTCTCTGCTATAACGAAGCCACCAGCAGATCAGCATTGTCCCTGATGCCCAGGAGTGCACGTGACACGGAACAGAGAGGCAAACGGATCCCCGGAAAAGCACATGCTCTCTCCGCTCTAGTTAAGCCACCAGCAGATCAGCATTGTCCCTGATGCCACTGCTCCACTCCACCGAAGACACCAGAATATCAGCATTGCATGTGACGCCACTGCTCTCTCCACTCCCCCAAAGCCACCAGCAGGTCAGCAGTCATATTATCACTGTGCCTTTCTCATGATGTTCCACAGGAGGGGGGTCCACGGATACAGCTTGGGGAACATTTGGCTATTTATATTGGGGAGAGGGAAGCCTCACACTGGGGGCACATCTGACATTTTTATTGTGAAGGGGCTACACTGGAGAGGGGGGCTTATATGCGGGTCAATCGCGGTTTCCTGTTTTTTAAAGTGAAATGTGGGTACCTCGGCTTATATGCGGGTCGGCTTATATGCGAGTACATACAGTAGATTACGTTTTTAGGGGAGTAGATATACTGTACTAAAACCATGAAGTGGTTAATATTAATATTCAGTCAGTAGAGGAAGAAAGCAAATAAAATGATTATTTATTATGCAAGAAAATAGCTACCTCCCCCAGAATTTTTTGTATCAAACATAGACGTGGACACATATACCCTCCTGAAGGATTTATCAAATAATTTAGGGGCTTTTCTATGAGCAAAATGCATCTCCTGTAAAAACTAAAAATCATGAGTGAAGTAAAATTAATAGTCAAGCTTAACCTTAAGTTACACAATAAAACAAAAAGCATTTGCAAAACTCTATACTTAAATACCCAAAAATCTGAGCATAACCCTAACTGACACCACACCTCCAGTTACCTAAGAAAAATAAAACTCTGCATGAAAAATGAGACATATACATAAACAGTAACTTATATATTGAGCTGAGGGGGGAGAGATATTATCAAGTATGACCAGAGCGGCACATGTTGTGAACAATCATAACCATAGTATGCACAAGTCAGGTGACATATATTCTAAGAGAAATAAAATGTCCAAAGGCTAGGATGCCAGGAGGAAAAGCTAACGGGGGGAACCCCTTGTGGACCTAAGGGAGGGTTGTTGCGACCACATCGAGGAGACACTGTCTGGATGGGGTAGACTGAAGTGTATCAGCAAATTTTGAAGCAAATTCACACTCTTAGCTGGAGTAGAAGCAGAAAGAAAAGTTACATTATGAGGGACAACCAAATTAAAGTGGAACTCGCATCTGTAGTGAACATTTGCCTTGATAAGCTCTGCCATGATCTCCTTCATGGCAGGTTTGCTTCCTAAATTAAAACTGTGCCCTTCAGATGTTAGCTCACACTGGTTGCGAGTGCTTGTGAACAGCAGATAATCCTCAAAGCATAAATCCATGTCTCAGGGGGGTTGCCTATAGGGGGAGGGAGGCAAAGAGCCATGTGTATATGGTCAAAGATAAACAAATGTGGCACATCCTTTGTATAGGTTTCAAGCAGGCTGCAGTTTTGAAGATTTCTGCGCCTATTACCATTGTCCAAATCTTCAAGAGACACTGAAGCGAAAAAAAAATGATGATATTATGATTTGTATGTGTAGTACAGCTAAGAAAAAAAAACATTAAGATCAGATACATCAGTCTAATTGTTTCCAGTACAGGAAGAGTTGAGAAACTCCAGTTGTTATCTCTATGCAAAAAAGCTATTAACCTGCTGAGCGGTCTGGACGAGCTCAGCTCGTCCAGTACCGCCGGAGCCTGCCGCTCAGGCCCTGCTGGGCCGATTTGGCTCAAATAAAAAGCAGCACACGCAGCCGGCACTTTGCCAGCCGCGTGTGCTGCCTGATCGCCGCGAGCAGCGGCGAAAGAGGGTCCCCCCAGCCGCCTGAGCCCAGCGTAGCCGGAACAAAAAGTTCCGGCCAGCGCTAAGGGCTGGATCGGAGGCGGCTGACGTCAGGACGTCGGCTGACGTCCATGACGTCACTCCGCTTGTCGCTATGGTGACGATGTAAGCAAAACAAGGAAGGCTGCTCATTGCGGCCTTCCTTGTTTATTCTGGGCGCCGGAGGCGATCGGAAGAACGCCTCCGGAGCGCCCTCTAGTGGGCTTTCATGCAGCCAACTTTTAGTTGGCTGCATGAAATAGTTTTTTTTTTTATTAAAAAAAAACCCTCCCGCAGCCTCCCTGGCGATCTTAATAGAACGCCAGGGTGGTTTAAGCTCTCCGACTAACTTAGTCGTGGAGAGGGCTGTTATCTGACTTTTATTATCTCAACTGTAATTGAACTGTTTACTTTTCCTCTGCTAGAGGAGAGTTCATTACTTCACAGACTGCTCTGAAAGACTCATTTTGAATGCTGAGTGTTGTGTAATCTGTACATATTATAGGATGATGCAATGTTAGAAAAAACACTATATACCTGAAAATAAAAATATGAGAATATTTTCTTTGCTGCTAATCTTCTAGTAATTATTCATAGTACACAACCAATTAATTATCTCATATTTTTTTTTTTGCTTCAGTGTCTCTTTCAGCCTTTAACTGTAACTGAGAGTTAGTAGACTGTAATGATTTATTAGAGTGACCAGATTTTTGTCGGTTCAACCTGGGATGGGGAGGGGGGGGGGGGCGGAGGGGAAAAATGGGGGATGCGCCTCACCAAAAATGGGCATAAGAAAGCAGTGTTTACGCCATGATGTGGTCAAACGCGGATTCGCATCATGGGTGTGCAGAAATAGTATACCGTAACCCCAAAGCAGCAAGCATAGCCAACTATGACCATTAAATAATAAAATAATAAATACAGCAACAGGTACCCCAGACACCAGAAAATAACCGCAATGTGGTCACATTTCAGCACAAAATAAACGCAATGGGGGCACATTTCAGCACAAAACGCAATGTGAGCACATTTCAGCACAAAACGCAATGTGGGCTCATTTCAGCACAAAACGCAATGTGGGCACAATTCAGCACAAAACGCAATGTGGGCACATTTCAGCACAAAACGCAATGTGGGCACATTACAGCACAAAATAAATGCAATGTGGGCACATTTCAGCACAAAACGCAATGTGGGCACATTTCACCTGGAAAAACAAAAACATTTACTCACCTGGAAGAAGTCTCCTCTCGCTCCTGGCCGGCGCGCTGCTCCTGGGACTGTCTTGCTCCTCCTCCTACAGTCCCGCGCTGACAGGCAGAGCAGGGCTACGGCAAGATGGCGCCCGAAGCCCTGCACTGGAGACACAAATAGTCTTCAGTACAGGACTTCGGCAGCCATCTTACCGTAGCCCTGCTCCCCTGCTGGTGTCAGAACACCGGAAGACTAAGGAGGCTGGAGCGGGGCTGCGGGCAATGAACTGGCACGGCATCTATAGACGCCGCTGCCAGTTCATGAAGATAGAGTGACCAGAGTCCCGAGGCCGAGACGTCCTGCAGCTAAAAGCGGGACATTTCCTGGGACCTCATGCCTGGGACAGAGGACCTTGAACCGGGACGCGTCCCGGGCAATGCGGGACATCTGGTCACTCTAGATTTATGTTCCTGTAGCAGAGAGTTATGAGCTGCAGCTAACTTATCATGCTTTTGCTCCAAAAGATCAGTGCAAGAGCCTACCCGTATATTCCGGCGTATAAGACGACCCCCCCCCCAACTTTTCCAGTTAAAATAAAGAGTTTGGGATATACTCGCCATATAAGACTACCCCTCTTCAGTGTGAAGCTGCTGGGTGTGGGCTGTCAGTGTGAGGCTGCCGAGTGTGGGGTGTCAGTGTGAAGCTGACGGGTGTCAGTGTGTGGCTGCCGAGTGTGGGGTGTCAGGCAGAAATTTAAATTTCCTGATGCTGCAATGTGCCGCTAAAAGGAAACATTAATCGTTCTCCCTGTTTATAAAAAAAAAAACAGGGGCGTTGCTAGGATCCTAAGAGATCCCAGGGCACTGTTGGGCACTCCAGCCGTAAAATGGGTGGGGCCATGCACCAGAATGTGGGTGTGGTCATTGGTGGAGCCAAATTTACATGAACGTAACTGCGGTCTAAGTAGGCCTGCCCAGCAAAATGTTGGATGAAGCTATTTACGTGATAAGCTGCATTTTTTGTATTAATGGAGAGGGGGTCTCCATTAATACAAAAAATGCAGCTTATCACGTAAATAGTGTCATTTAAACATAACTAGGCAGAGTTACATGACTTCTTTGCTGGCTGGTCTGGCTTTCTGCTGGGCGGGCTGGCCTTCTACCAGGTTATCTGACATTTCCCCCATAGAATTCTAGTGGACACCCTCCCATGCTCCCACAGGCCTCCCATTGAGGCACCACAACTCCCAGCATGCCTCAATAGAAGAACCACAGCTCCCTGCATGCCCACATAAAGGCACCACAGCACCTAGTATGCCTACATAAAGGCATCACAGCACCTAGCACACCCCTAATTGATGCACCACAGCTCCCAGCATGCTCTCCATTGAGGCATCACAGCCGATTCTGCCTGGGAAACATCTGGGGCACCTCAGAATAGATCCGGGGCATGTGCCACTGATCTTTGGGGCTAGCAACACCCTTGACAAAAACCCTTGTAGCAGCTTCTTGCGTGCACCCGCTCGTGCGGGTATCAGTGCAGTTTCCGGCGTCCCCTGAATGGTAATGTGTCCACTCCACGCATGAAAAGATTGCCGGGCTGTATTGTGGAGTGCACACGTCACCAGTCAGGTGACCCCAGAAACTGCACTATTACCCGCACGAGCGGCTGCTCGCAAGAAGCTGTTACAAGGGTTTTTTTTAAAACAGAGAGCACAATCTATGTTTCCTTTAAGCGGCACATTGCAGCATCAGGTAATTTAAAGATCCGCTTGACACCCTGCACCCGGCAGCTTCACACTGACAAACTGACACTCTGCGTATAAGACAACCCTCAACTTTTCAGAAGATTTTTAAGGGTTAAAAAGTCGTCTTATACGCCGGTATATACGGTATGTCAGAAATCTCCTTAGAAAGAGATTTGGCTGTGCGTGTGAGTTCAGTCTGAAGTTTACCCACAAACTCACTGTAAATTCTATCGAGACTGTACTCCTGGTCTCTTTTTGTGAGCGAAGTCTGAGATGGAGCAGGAGAATGAGTGTCAGATTCACCCACAGCCTTAGGAGCCTCGCCCCATCTGCAGGGGTCATCTTGGGAGGTCTGCATGTTTGCCACTAGGCCCCAGGAGATAGTCCATGACGGAACACTGGCAGCCTGAACCTCCGGTCTTTCATGGCATACACTAGGATAAAATACCAGAAGTAGGTGGAAAGTAGGTGAAAACGTGCTGTCAAGAGTATCCCATGTATTTTCTTGCTTGATGGCAGCTTAAAAGGCATTTTATTGACAAGGTGCACAAATATCAACTTGGAAAAAACCAAGGAGAAAAAGTGAATTGCATAAGGGCCATGGTTTCTCATTTCACTCAGCTAATTAACAGAAAACACCTGTTCCTGGGCCTTGAAATGGTCTCTCAGCCTGGTTGAGTAGTCCACACAATCATTGGGAAGACTTGTCAGTTGTCCTGAAGAAAGTCATTAACTATCCACAAAGAGCGTAAGCCACAAAAGGTCATGGCGAAAGAAGCTGCCTGTTTACATAGTGCTGTGTCCAAACATGCAAAGTTGAATGGAAGGAAAAATAGGGGCAGAAAAGGTGTGCATGCAACAGGCTCAAGGGCAGCCTTGAGAGGATTGTGAAGCACAGCCTATTCAAGAATTTGGGGGAGAGTCACCAGAAGTGGACTACAGCTGGAGTCAGTGCTTCAAGAACCATCACACAGAAACTTCATCTGGGACTTGGGCTACAACTGTTGCATTCCTTGTATGTTTACACACAATGGGGTGGATTCACTAAGCTGCGCTGCTACAGCACTTGGTAATAATTCTCAACGCACGCTATGCAGTCGTAGCATAGGCTGCTGAATTACGCTCTCCTCTGAAAGTTTAACAAGCGCTTCATTAAACTTAAAGGAACACGATCAATTTACATATTTTTTTCAATTGAGATAGGAGTTGTTTGGGAAGTGCTGCTAAGTACTGGTATATACATTTCACTGGCAACCTCTTTGTTTACTGTTATCAAAATACTTTCAAACTTTACTGATGCCAAAACTGATGGCAGAATGAGCCATGAGGGGAGGGGAAATTCCCACACTTGATCAGTCAACCCTGTGTGTAACTCTGTGTGTGTGAGAGAGAAAGCTCCCAATAGCTGCAGCTTCTGTGTCCTGTGTTTCTGACTGAAGTGTGTGAAGAGAGCAGAGGAAACTTGTTATGAACATTTGTAATTGTCACAGCTTTTCATGCTGTTTTTGCTTTCAGCGAAAAATACTCTGTAGTCTGATATGCAACACTGGCTGTGCATTGAAGCAGACACCCCTGCAATTGATTAGTCCCAAATCCTACCCTCAATAAGTTAAAGCATTTGCCTCTGATATTTAACATGAAAAGTAGGAAAATGTTTACACAGCTACTTAGACATTATTTTTACATTGTCATATTAGAACACTTGGGTATTGATAGTATTCCTTTAACGAGCGCTCCACTAAACTCGCCCGGAGCCCGGCGGGTCCAGTAGCATCAAAGAACAATGACAGCTCACTTGATAGTCAGCCTACTGGGCCAATCAAAGTGCAGGATTATCGTTCTTTGACGCTACTGGATCCGCTGGGCTCCTGGCGGGTTCGGTGGAACGCTCATTAAGTTTAACCAAGCGTTTGTTAAAGTTTCAGAGGAGAGTGTAATTTAGCAGCGCACGCAATGACTGCATAGCATGTGCTGAGAATTATTACCAAGCACTTTTGTCATTAAGCTGCGCTGCTGTAACAACATAGCTTAGTGAATCAACCCAATTGTAACGATCGGTGTAACAGAGAGGAGCTGATTACCGGTGATCTGCAGTATCACCGAAAATGCAGATATATACCGGATTATTGATGATCTGCAGTATCACCGATAATCAGATATATCTCTAACCTCTGGACACCTGAGAGATAAAAGTGTTATGGTGCAACAGTAATACTTAGAGGACCGCACCTGGAAGACAGGTGCAAGAGCAGATAGGTATACTGCTTGGCAACTGGTTCCTTCTGTAGTCTGGACTCTCCAGGGGGAGGAGTCAGACAGAGAATGGGAAGGACAGAACGTGAGTGACACCAATGGAGAAGTGTCACTGACAGATCTGTGAACTATCTCCTAACAGGAGAGATAGTTCTCGAGGTCGGACAAGCCAGGTCGTTAACACACGGACAGATAAAGTACAGAGACAGGAGGCAGATGCAGAATCCAGGGACTAGCCGAGTTTTGGCAACAGAGTATCAGAATGACAAAGGTACAAAATCAGAGATCAGAAGAATGGTCAGGAAAGCAGAAGGTCATAACAAATAATCAACAATGCCTAAGCTAAGGTGTGAGATCCTTGGCCGTCAACACCTTGGAAACTGATCTAGAGTATTATACAGATAATAACAGACTTCCTAGACTAAGGTGTGAGAGCCTTGGCCATCAACACCTTGGAAACTGGTCTAATAAACACAGATACTGACCAGGTCTGAGTGCTACCACGTAGTGATCGCAACGCCAGACACTAGAGGAATAACCAGTACCCAGTATATATACACCAGCGCTTCCCAGCGCCTCCCCTAAGTGCTGGACCAATGAGAACAGATGGATTTGTCAGCTGACCGGCCTGGTCAGCTGACTCTCCTCTGAGTGTCATATAAGCTCTGCCTTTCAGCGCGCGCGCGCGTCCTTCTGAACCTGTGTGGACTATCAGTCCCAGCCACACCAGACATGCTTTGCAATGCGTCAGCCTGTTCGAGCACGGGGCCAGCCGCACCGCCAACCGAGCATGCGGTGGTTTCCCCGCGCTCAGCCATTGTGTCAGTAATAGGCCTATGCATACCGACTGCCGCGTCGGACGCGGATTCCGCCGCTGGGCATGCGGCGGTTTCTCCGCGTTCCGCCCCGCTAGTGGACGCATGCCTAAACACTCCAGATGCCATGCTAAACGCGGAATCAGCCGCCTCACTCTGAACACTTGCGGCGGCTCCTCCGCGTTTTCTCACACCAATGTCAGAAAAGTACCTGGTCTGAGGAGAACATTTGCTGCACTGTTGTTTAGTGGTCCAAAGCCCTCATTTCAGATTAAAGTAAATTTTGCATTTCATTTGGAAATCAAGGTCCCAAAGCCTTAAGAAAGAGAGACACAAAATTGAAGTTGCTTGAGGTGCAATTTGATATTTTCACAGTAAGGGCTTATTCACAGTGGGACGTTGCATTGTAATGCGCCGTTAAAGTCACAACGTAGCACTGCAACGCAATGCAAAAAAAAAATGGTAACGCAAATTGAGGCCCTCTGCACACTGCAAATCTGATTTGCGATTCGGATTCCAAATTGCAATTCTGATCTTCCCTGAATGCTATCAACAGAAAAACGCAAAATTGGAATCGGATGCAGTGTGCAGGGAACCTAATGCTGCATTACCGTTGCATGCGCGTTTTCTCACAGAACCCCCCCCGAGGAGTGGACTCCGGACAGCTCCTACCGGGTTTCTCAGGATACAAAGCGTGGAATTCCTTTCTCAATTTGTCCGTGTGCATGCGACATTCAGGTACCCATGTTCTTTCCTCCATACCATACCCTTTCCAGTGAACTAGATACTGTACTGAGTTCTGTACCAACCGTGAGTCTAAAATCTTTTCTACTTCGTACTCAGGTTGGTCATCTACCATCACAGGAGGAGGAGGAGTGGCACCCACATGGACTGCTGGCTTAAGCAGGGACACATGAAAAGATCTAACCCCACGCATGCTGGCAGGAAGATCAATGGCATAAGTAACGTTGTTGATCTTCCTGGTAACTGGAAAAGGACCCACAAACCTAGGACCCAACTTGGGCGAGGGTTGTTTCAGGGCCAAATGACGGGTGGACACCCAGACCAAATCTCCTGGTTGGAACTTGCACTCTAAAAACGTCTCTTGTCAGCTTGACCTTTCTGACTTTAAAAAGCTTTTTCCAAATTATTCTTTACAATCCCCCAATTGTCCTTAAATGATTTTTGCCATGCCTCCAGAGCTGGAAACGGAGTGGAAGCTACTGGCAATGGGGAGAATTTGGGCAACCTCCCAGTAACCACCTGAAATGGCGAAAACCCAGAGGAAGAGCTTTTCAAATTATTGTGCGCAAATTCTGCGAATGGCAAGAACTTGACCCAATCATTTTGCGCATCCGCAACATAACATCTTAAAAATTGTTCCAATGACTGATTCACTCGCTCAGTCTGACCATTGGTCTGTGGGTGGTAGCCCGATGAAAATGACAGTTCCATGCCCATTTGACGACAAAATGCCCTCCAAAATCTGGAAATAAATTGGACTCCCCGATCTGACACTATGTTTTCCGGAATACCATGTAGACGGAAAACATGGATGATGAAAAGGTCGACCAGTTCCTGGGCTGAGGGGAGTCCTTTCAAGGGCACAAAATGGGCCATTTTACTGAAACGGTCAACTACCACCCAAATGACCGACATGCCCTCAGACTTCGGAAGTTCCCCCACAAAATCCATGGACAAGTGGGTCCACGGTTCACTCGGGGTGGGCAAAGGCTGCAACGTTCCCACAGGTGCCAGGCGGGAGGGTTTACTTTTTGCACATACTGCACACTCTCTTACATACTCCTTGCAGTCTGTTGCCAATGAAGGCCACCAAGCACACCTAGCGACTAGGTCCTGCGTTCTGGAGGCCCCAGGATGTCCAGCATTCTTGTGCGAGTGGAACATCTGCAATATTTGAAGGCGAAAAGGCAGTGGCACAAACATAACCCCCTGAGGCTTTCCTGTTGGAAAGGGCTTAAAGTTTCCCTCCAGGCTTTCCAAGTTTCAGTGACTGCCAACACAACCTTCTGTGGAATAATAGTCTCTGGGTCTGAGGGCTGTGCTGTCTCTGGCTCAAAGCATCTGGACAGGGTGTCTGCCTTAACGTTTTTACTACCAGGAGTGTACGTAATTATAAACCTAAATCTCAAGAAAAACAATGACCATCGAGCCTGACGGGGGCTCAATCTCTTAGCCCCCTCAATGTATTCCAAATTTTTGTGATCTGTGTAAACCGTAATAGTATGTTCTGCCCCCTCTAGCCAATGATGCCACTCTTCAAAGGCCAATTTAATGGCTAGAAGTTCCCTGTTACCTATATCGTAGCTTTTCTCTGCTGGTGAAAACCTACGAGAGAAATAGGCGCACGGGTGCAATCTGCCCTGCAACCCAGAGCGCTGAGACAGCACAGCCCCTACTCCAACCTCCGAGGCGTCTACCTCAACAATGAAGGGAAAAGAGGTGTCCACGTGTCTCAGAATGGGTGCAGAGCAAAACAACTCTTTCAAAGTGGAGAAAGCAACTCGAGCCTCAGGGGACCAGTGGTTTGTATCTGCCCCTTTTTTAGTGAGACTGGTAAGGGGTGCTATGACTGTGGAGTACCCCTTTATGAACCTTCTATAGTAATTCGCAAATCCCAAAAATCTCTGAAGGGACTTCAGGCCCACTGGCTGGGGCCACTCCAACACAGCAGAGACCTTAGCAGGGTCCATGGAAAGACCCGAGGTGGAAATTATGTACCCCAAAAAGGCGACAGAAGTTTTCTCAAAAATGCATTTCTCCAATTTGGCGTAAAGCATGTTCAGTCTTAGTTTGTTCAGCACAAACTTGACGTGAGTTCTGTGCTCGGAAAGGTTGTCTGAGAAAATAAGTTGTCTGAAAAAGGGTTGTCTGAAAGGCTTTCTGCCTTTCAGCGCGCGCGTCCTTCTGAACCTGTGTGGACTATCAGTCCCAGCCACACCAGACATGCTTTGCAATGCGTCAGCCTGTTCGAGCGCGGGGCCAGCCGCACCGCCAACCTAGCATGCGACGGCTTCCCCGCGCTCAGCCATTGTGTCAGTAATAGGCCTATGCGTACCGACTGCCGCGTCGGACGCGGATTCCGCTGCTGGGCATGCAGCGGTTTCTCCGCGTTCCGTCCCGCTAGTGGACGCGTGCCTAAACACTCCAGATGCCATGCTAAACGCAGAATCAGCCGCCTCACTCTGAATACTTGCAGCGGCTCCTCCGCGTTTTCTCACACCAATGTCAGAAAAGTACCTGGTCTGAGGAGAACATTTGCTGCACTGTTGTTTAGTGGTCCAAAGCCCTCATTTCAGATTAAAGTAAATTTTGCATTTCATTTGGAAATCAAGGTCCCAAAGCCTTAAGAAAGAGAGACACAAAATTGAAGTTGCTTGAGGTGCAATTTGATATTTTCACAGTAAGGGCTTATTCACAGTGGGACGTTGCATTGTAATGCGCCGTTAAAGTCACAACGTAGCACTGCAACGCAATGCAAAAAAAAAATGGTAACGCAAATTGAGGCCCTCTGCACACTGCAAATCTGATTTGCGATTCGGATTCCAAATTGCAATTCTGATCTTCCCTGAATGCTATCAACAGAAAAACGCAAAATTGGAATCGGATGCAGTGTGCAGGGAACCTAATGCTGCATTACCGTTGCATGTGGTAGGTACAGTACTGTATGCAGGCAGTGAAAAGTATGCTTTCCTCTACCTGGTAACGTGTGTTTAGAGGTAGCGCACTGCAGCAAACGTTACAATGCGATGCTAACGTCGCACTGTGAATGTCCTATAGGATTAGCATTGCAGTGCAGTAAGCTGCATTATAAGAGTTTATAACGCAGCTCCGAAACGTCCCACTGTGAATAATCCGTCAGTGATAATTTGGGGGGCCATGTAATTTGCTGGTATTGGTCCACTGTGTTTTATCAAGTCCAAAGTCAGTGCAGCCTACCAGGAAGTTATGCTTCCATCTGCTGACAAACATTATGGAAATACGAATTTCATTTTCCAGCAGGATTTGGCAATGGTATCTGCCTATTCTGCCAAAACTACAATATCTGGTTTAACCACTTTTGGACCATGGTAATTAAAATCTATGCCATGTTTTGGACCTGTTATCCCTGCCAGGGTGTAGATTTTAAATAACACACCGCACGCTCCCGCTGCTACCGCCTGTCGTGCAGCTCTCCCATTGCTGCAACCCACTCACTCTGCACAGTGATCACACGGTCAGGAGCCAATGAAATTGGCTTCTGACCAGCTCACAGAGCTCACAGGTGGGCTGCAGCGACGGGAGAGCGTCGCGAAAGGCGAGAGAGATTTGTCCGTGCAGCATGATGTCAGTGAGCCCAGTTTTTTTTTTACAAAAAAGTATATGGTCTTTAAGGGGCCAGTGACAACTGGTAAGGAAGTGGCAAATGACCGTGGTATTGCTGTGTTTGATTGCTCAGCAAACTCACCTGACCTAAACCCCACAGAAAATCTATTGGATATTGTCAACAGGAACATGAGAGACATTAGACCCACAAATGCAGACAAGCTGAAGGCTGCTATCAAAGCATTCTGGGCTGGGTCACTCTGTTTTGTACAGCAGGAGAGATTGGCAGCACAGAGGCTGCACCTAAATTAACCACCTGCAGGGATGTGCAGAGCTCTAAAAAAGGGGCAAATTATACAACTTGCATTCAAAACAGGTACAGCAAGGAAGGGCGTTAGCTTCAGCATAAATAATATGTGCACAAATTATTCTCTACTAGACTCTTCCACGGCATTGACGTGCCTCCACGGAAGAGACCTAATCACTAGTTAAAACATAATTCTTACCTGGTGCTGCTAATCATAAATGGTATACATATTTTTTTTTTCATTTCAAGAGACAGCAAACAATTGACAGCGCTCCTAGGGGCTAAATTACACACCATGAATACAAATCATATGCAAATTATGCACTCATCCCTAATCTAAAAATTTGAATGCAAACTGAAGCACATGGATGCAGCTAGCCATGAGTATACTTACATTTGTTTTGTACAGCAGGAGAGATTGGCAGCACTTCCAGACAGATGCTGCACCCAAATTAACCATCTGCATAGATGTGCAGAGCTTGAAAAACATGCAAAATCTTGCATTCAAAACAGGTACAGCAAAGGAGGGAGTTAGCTCCACTCTAGAACTTGCCGCGTCGATGCAGTAATTAATAAAAAAAAATAGCCCCAACCCAGTATTAAGTACCTGCATGAGCATACTTTTCAATAGGCCAACATTTCAGTATTAAAAATCTTTGTTTTATTAGTCTTATGTAATATTATAGTTTTCAGAGTTACTAAATTTTGGATTTTCACTACCTGCAGGCCATAATCGGCAAAATTAAAATGAATAAATATTTGAAATATATCAGTCTGTGTATAATTACTCTAAATAATACCTGAGTTCCACATTTTGAATTGAATTACTGAAATAAATTAAGTTTTCAATGATATTCTAATTTATTGCAATGTATCTGTAGAGTTCTCCCATCCTTGATGGAATTTTTCATTTTCTTCCGTCCGGTCCATGTAATGCTTCCAAACATTGTTGAGCCTTTGGTTAGCTGATACAATGCGGATGAGCTCGTTTTTTTTTGTCTTTCAACCCTCAACATTTCATTTTACACATCAATATAAATTCTGAATTAATGCAGGATAATGCAAGTTTTGTACATACATTTATGCAGATTGAAAAAGGACCTGCCAAGCTGAAATTTGATTGGTCCATTTTCAATTGGAATTATTCACATCTTATTGACCATTCTTAGTAGGGGAACACATTTTATGGATTTTAAGAAAAATGTCATAATTTAGAAAAAAAATGTACCTATGTTTGCACCACCCTTTGCACATCTAAGTGCCAGAAGTAAATTTAAAGATAATCTGTACTCTAATATTCTTACACTAAAAAGCATACCATTCTATTCCTTATTTTCTTCTGTGCCCCTCTGTGCTGTTTCTGCCACTCTCTGCTGCAATCCTGGCTTGTAATTAATAGTTTTAGGCAGTGTTTACAAACAAACTAACCAGCTTGTGATAGGCTCACATAAACAGAGTGTGTGAGTCATACAGAGTGTACAGGGGGCCTGCAGAGGGTGTGTATCGCTTCTATCCAATCACAAGCAGCCCTGCACATTCCACACATTCAAGCCCAACAGACACTACAGAGGAAAGGAGATAAGATTTATTACAGAGACAGTGCAATTAGGAAAGGCTACATTAAGCCAGAGCACATTAGAACAGGCATAGGAACTTATAGGATAGAAGAACTAAGGCTGAAAAATTTGTTACAGGGTCTCTTTAAACTTCAAAATGGAAGCCATTCTGTTGTGAAGGTCTGCTGTGCTGTGAGTGGCTGTTTGACATGTAAAGTAGAAGCTATCCTTTAGATGAACAGGTTTGTGGATGTCAGAGTTCTTTCCTCCTCTTCCTTTCTCAGTATGGCTAGTGTTTAGTGCAGTATTTAATACAAGTGTGCAATATGGAAGGCAATAACCCCGGGGATTGCAGACCCTGTCTGAGCTCTGACTTCACATATCATTTGTGCAATGCACCCTTCCTGTAGCTTTTTTTTACATTTTCTCTTTTCCACTCAACAATAAATTCATTTGTTGGATGTTTTTGCTGAAAGTGTAGTATTGGAATATAATACCTTTGATATTGTGGCTGAATAAGTGTTTCACCACCGTGTCATTTCGGCATTAGGCATTAAACGAAGGCACCCAATAGTGGATTTATCAACAGTTTCTAGGCCAACAAGTAAGTATGTAAATCTTCAGAGTGACGATGGTCAGGAGAGATTATGGAGCTAGGTGTCACGGTCTTGGGGTAGGTTAGTGTTAGGTTAAGGCTACTTACACACCAGGACATTGCATTTAGGGGACGTTATAGGGAACATAACGTGCCCCTAACGCAATGCCTGGTGCTCTCTGATGTGGACGTCATAGTGAGCCGTGTTGTGCAGCTCACTCTGGCGTCCGTGATGCCGTGATGCGTACTCTTGCATGCATGCGGCATCACGTGGTCCCGCCCGGCCAATCGCCGCACAGAGCGGCCGCTCCAGGAAGTAAACACTGCACGTCACACCGTGCAGTGAATATTAATTAGCCATGTGCCTGGCCGCTCTCCACTTCTCCCCAACACTACTGAGCATGTGCGCACAGTCTAACATGGCTTAGCCGCGCATAACGCACAGCATGCAACACTCTCAACGGATGTGCTGCGTTACAATGCAACGCAACGTGGGCACTGTGAACAGCCCATTGATTTTTCATTACTGCGCGGTGGGGCTGCGTTACAGTCTGCACTAACGTGCGCCTGTAACGTCTTACTGTGAAAGCAGCCTAAGTCTATTGGTTTAGAGATAATAAGAAAAAATGCTGTAGAGGTGATTAAAAAATAAAAACACCACTGGAGACTTCTTGGTTTATAACAAAGGTAATACATTAACTAAGTTTTATACATTTCTGCCTCCAGCTATAATTTACTATCCACATCACATAACTGCTTGTAGTATAGGGTCCACATTATGAACTTGTTAGTGGCATTAGGCTTCATTGTTGGCATTGCAGGTTTTTCTTCCTAGAGAAGCACATTCAAGAGTAGTGGTCAGGTCTAGGAGAACTCGTGGAGAAGCATGTGATGTGTTTGATCAGCTAATCAATTTGCAAAACTCTGATTTGCTGTTTTAACACATGATCATGACTTGGAAATCAAAGACTTACATACTGTATCATCTGACCAAACTGATCACATGGTTCTCCATGAGTTCTCCTAGACATGACCATAACTATTCATGAGAAAAGCAGTAAGATATATTTTCACAAAGTAAATTTTAATTTATAAATACACTGGGATCATTGACTGACAAGTACAATGCAGAGTGTTATAAAGCTGAGTTAGCCATGTTGTGTTTAGTTAGTATCTAAAGGCTTAAGATTTATTTCTTTGTGAAGTTTAAATGGAACAGAAAAGTGAGAAGCTGCGTTACATAATTAGACTGCTAAGGGCAGAGATGTATCCAGGGTACAGCACAGTCAAGGCTGGTGCCCCAAATAGCAGCTTATTGGAGGTGCAGATTAGCTGCTGCAAATCAGGCGTCTACCACCTTCCTTTTTTTCCCCCCACACTGAGGACATGGGCAGAGATTTGGAGGCGGGAAATGCCGCATGGTATAGATAAATGCTGGCTGGGGTGAACATTATCAGAACACATGAGTGATGGCCACTTACCCAAGACATTCGTAATGTGATCAGGAGTGTACAGAGCAAGGTTCTGATCTTTTACTGGTGTTGCTTCTAATGGGGGTGTCTTGGATGTCAACTGCTACTGGAGTTCGTCAATAGGGTAATGTTCCAGTACAGAAGTTTGTCATTAAGAGTTGTTTGTTATTGGGGTCTGTAATAGATGCTGGCTGTCTTGGAATGCTGCCTGTTATTGTGGTCTGTCATGGGTTGTTTTCTGGAAGAGGCATCCATTACAGTAGTCATGGTTTTCACTGGCACTTGCTGCTTAATTTTGTCATTTCGGGAGAGTACCTGCCTATTTTTGTTTTTTTGAGGACAAGCTGTCTTGATGTTATTTAAAGTATATACTGTTGCCATCATGGGGAGGAGGGTTGAGCTGGGGGGGGGGGGGGGGGGGCTTGTAGACATCAAGGTCTTCACATAATATGGGGCTGAAGCCTCATGGTCATTGCCTGGCTACATGGCACTTGCAAAGCTGAACAAGAAGTGAATAGGGTCCTGTATCGTGGCAGGAGCAGGTTGCCACTCTGAATTGCGTACAAAACCAGACCCCTGTAGCTACCAGCCCACATTCCTCCTTCCTAGTGATGGAGGTTGGGGGAGTGGACCTGGCCAACAGATCTCTGCAGGGGGCTCCGGCTTAATGTAGTTACACCCCTACAACTTAGAGCAGCAAACATGGATATTTATAATGCAACAGCTACATATTTTTATTTTTCATAACTGCATATCTTTGAAATGCAGTTAAAAGAGAGGACAAACTAGGACCTTAACAAAATACGAAAACATAAATGAAATAACTGTAGAAACACACTTATATCGTAGTATATAGGAGTTTATTGGACAGTTAGGATGTTCAGTGATGGTTAGTGCATGCCACATGACAAAACTCCAATATTCAGGTCCGGCAAAGTGATACATCTTTTTGCAAGCCTCGTTCACTTGTTCTGGTGTGGAATGGATGGCAATCAAAGTAGACGTGAAGCACAGCATCCTAAATCTGCATGCCTTGTTTCCATGGTAAGTTCACTGAGCTGTGGACACTGCTGGGACCTGCAGTGTTTCTATGAATGAACCAGTTCCTGGAACTCTACAAATTCAAGACATACAATTATTTATTAGAATATTGTTCGACACTTGGTCACTTGTAGACAAATCATCAGGACTCTTTATGGCCCACATGCAATTTACTTTTTCTCCTGAGTTTTCTCCTAGGAGATCATTTTTCAACTTCTTTTTAAAATAACTTTTCTACACTATGCAACTGAAAAAGTACCAAAAAGTAGACAAAAAAACTACTATCAAAATTATTTTTAGTATTTTCTTTCTAGCTGGTGTTTAAAAGGCATTTTATTGACAAGGTGTAAAACTTCTAGGAGAAAACTCATGAGAAAAAGTTAATTGCATATGAACCTAAGGAAAACCTTCACTTTTCCTCCTATAGCCTGGTACGCACTTTCAATTATGATTGATCAATCACTGACCAATTTTACCATCTCCATGTAGTATGAGGGTCAACAGATCTTGAATACTATGAGCACATTGTGTAGGCAAATCCTTGCTCTACATGGAGGGGGTAAAATTGGTCAGTGATTGGCCAATCATAATTGAAAGTGTACCATAATTACATTTTCTCCAAGTGATATTTTCACAGCTTCATATGGGCCTTTATTGAATTCACTTTTCTCCTATGTTTTCTCCTAGGAGATCATTCTTTATCATCTGATTAAAATAATTGTTCAGAACTCTGCAATTGAAAAAGTACCAAAAACTGGTGAAAAGTACTGTCAACCGTATTCTGATAATTTTCTTGCTTGCTGGTGGCTTAAGGGGCATTTTATTGAAAAGGTATGAAACGATTACCAAGGGGAAAACTTAGGAGAAATATTGAATTCAATAAAATGTTTTATAAGAGGCAAGCAAGAAAATGGAGGAAGCACATGGGACACAGAGGAGGCAGAGGAAGCACAGTAGGCACAAAGGAAGCATAGGAGGCACATAAAGGGAGCAGAGGAAGCACATGGGACACAGGAGGGGGCAGAGGAAGCACAGTAGGCACAAAGGAAGCATAGGAGGCACATAAAGGGAGCAGAGGAAGCACATGGGACACAGAGGGGGCAGAGGTAGCACAGTAGACACAAAGGAAGCATAGGAGGCACATAAAGGGAGCAGAGGAAGCACATGGGACACAGAGGGGGCAGAGGTAGCGAAGTAGACACAAAGGAAGCATAGGAGGCACATAAAGGGAGCAGAGGAAGCACATGGGACACAGGAGGGGGCAGAGGAAGCACAGTAGGCACAAAGGAAGCATAGGAGGCACATAAAGGGAGCAGAGGAAGCACATGGGACACAGGAGGGGGCAGAGGAAGCACAGTAGGCACAAATGAAGCATAGGAGGCACATAAAGGGAGCAGAGGAAGCACACGGGACGCAGAGGAAGCACAGTAGGCACAAAGGAAGCATAGGAGGCACATAAAGGGAGCAGAGGAAGCACATGGGGCACAGAGGGGGCAGAGGAAGCACAGTAAGCACAAAGGAAGCATAGAAGGCACATAAAGGGAACAGAGGAAGCACATGGGGCACAGAGGGGGCAGAGGAAGCACATGGGGCACAGAGAAATACAGAAAAGGCAGAAGACGCTTGTGGAAGAGGCATATAAAGCATGTGTTGCACAGGCACATTTATAATAATATATAGATGTTCCTGTTCTGACTTACATACAAATTCAACTTAAAGAGGCACTGTATTTACTGTACATATAGTAGAATATAGCAAATTATTCCGGATAAATAATTTTAATTATCCTGGTTTCAGCATCAGAAACACTTCCTATATCTATATTTTGCTGTATATTGGTATGTAGCCCTGCCCTCCCAGTGACTTAACATAGGTTGCTTATTATGTGCAATTTCTCCCTCCAGAGCATCCTGGGAGACAAGGTATATTTTCTACTGCCTTCAGAACATGGAGTATACAAACATTCCACAGAGCTGCACCTGACAGTGATACATTTTAGATTGTGAATCAAGGAAAGAAAGGAAAGAAAAGATTTTACAATGGGCAAACACTGACAAAGGTCTGGGATCCACTAGCAACGCTTTTCTAAGCACTTGTGATCTGAAAAGCTAATGTAATACTATGTGTGTGATCCAACTCATAGCATTAATTTTGCAAGAGCTTTGCAAATCACAAGCACTTAGAAAAACGCTGCTAGTGGGTCCCAGGCCTTAATCATTTATAAAGCAATATTGTAAAAAGTTAGCAATTTTATCAATTCCATTATTTTCAGTATAGTTCCTCTTTTACAACAAACCTACAGTCCCTAACTTGTTTGTAACCGTTGACTACCTGTGTAATCAAACACATTTAAAAATGAGATGGTGAACTAGGGCTTTAACAGGAACAAAACACTATTTGAACCATCTTGTCTGTTACACTGGATACAGTATAATCTTACCTCTGCCTAAATATTTCACTCACCTTCAGCTCCAATTTTCCCATCTCTGTCGTGATCAGCAGCAGCCATAAATTCCCTTGTTTCAGAACAGGTTAGTTCTCTGGCGCTCGGATCAAAACGCTGAAGGAAAAATCTAAAGAAGAAAGGTATCCTTTTTAAAAGCTATAGGATCCACTTGTGCATATTTCAAGGCAATGGGATCAATTCCTGACTTCTGGTGGTGTAACGTTGCCTGCTAACATCAGAGGGCAGCCAGATATGTGAGCATGAGCTTAGCTGTGCTATTCTATTCCTGCAATAATAAAGCAAGTGTGTGTGTGGGGTGGGGGGGGGGGTCGGAGCTAGGAGCCAGAAACCAACACTATCGATGTCAGCTTGTTAAGTGGAAACGGGTGACTGGTCAAGTTTTTCCAACCTGTCCGAGCAATTTTTGCCCTGATGCTGCTCTTATAGCATGCAAACCGAGAGTGTAATAGAAAAACATATGTCTAGCAGACAGTAAATATTTATAAGGGGGTTTATCTGGCAGACCGTTCAGATAATGTGCTGATGTGATAGATTCAATAGAAGGGGTTCACAGGGCTCGATTCATTAAAGAGACACTGAAGCGAAAAAAAATTATGATATAATAATTTGGTTGTGTAGTACAGCTAAGAAATAAAGCATTAGGAGCAGAGACATAAGTCTAATATTTGTTTCTAGTACAGGAAGAGTTAAGAAACTCCAGTTGTTATCTATGCAAATAGCCATTGAGCTCTGCTACTTTGAAAGTCCTGGAGAGCTCTGACTTCTGATTAGGTTATCTCAGCTGTATTGTGTTATTCTTTTTCAGAAAACAGTTCAGGACAGGTCAAACGTTCACTGCCTGTTCTGCAAAATCTTTTAGAGTGCTGAGTAATGTGTAAGCAGCAAGTATTAAAGCCCAATCTACACGATACGATTCTTTATACGATTCGATTACGATTCTATTTACGATCCGATTAAATCCAACACGTCCGATCAGGATTCGATCCGATTCAATTCGATTTGCCATTGTTTTGCAATGGCAAATCGAATTGAATCGAACCGAATCCTGATCGGAGATGTCGGATTTCATCGGATTGTAAATAGAATCGTAATCGAATCGTATAAAGAATCGTATCGTGTAGATTGGGCTTTATGCTGGGTACACACGATGAGATTTCCCGTTCGATTCCCGGATCGATTCGATTAAATCAAACATGTTCGATTGGATTTCGATCGATTTTTTTCATGATAGGTATGCAAAATCGACAGAAAAAACGATCGAAATCCAATCGAACATGTTTGATTTAATCGAATCGATCCGGGAATCGAACGGGAAATCTCATCGTGTGTACCCAGCATTAGAGAATGATGCATTGTTATAAAAAAAAAGCTGTATAACTGAAAATAAAAATATGAGTATATTTTTTTTGCTACCAATGTTCTAGTAATTACCCCTACTACACAACCAATTCATGATATCATATATTTTTTCACTTCAGTGTATCTTTAACCATTACCACATGCAGAAAACAGCAGAGTTTATGGAACAATTTGTTAATTGCAAATTCACCAAGTATGCTACCTCATAGAAAAGTAAAATGACTGATTTGTGAGGTCAATTACTGACTAGTGTGGTAAATACCTCAATAAATGTCAATTCTCAAAGTTGAGGGCATTTGGTAAAACAAGTGAGATGATCGGTATTTATCTCCAGCCTGGAGCTGTCGGTAACTGACAATTAGCCATGTGGTAAACTGGACAAACAAAGGAGACAGCCAATAGAAGGTGACCCTTCATCCTACTCCTTACTCCATTGGTAAATATGCACTGCGGGCGGAACAGCAGAACGTAAAAAAAAAACCACAAGATGCAGGAGCAGGGCACATTCAAAGAGATTTCCCCTGCATCCCTTTAGATGTGCACATCCGTAGAAAAAGAGAGAGGGCTTTCTAGTGGCATGCATGCAGATTAACCACTTGCTGACCGCACACTCATACCGTGCGGCGGCAAAGTGGTAGCTGGAGGACCAGCGACGCAGATCTGCGTCGCCAGGTGCCTCCCTAATTAAACAGGAAAGGCCTCTCGCGCGAGCGGCCGTTTCCTGTCAGATCACGGAGCGGGTCTCCGTGAATAGTCTGCGAGCCGCTGATTGCGGCTCGCAGACTAAATGTAAACGTAGGAGACATATGTCTCCTTTGTTTACATTGTACGGCGCTGCTGCAGATCGGCGATCCCCGGCCAATTAGCGGCCAGGGATCGCCACCATGTGACAGGGGACGTCCTGTCACTGGCTGCACAGGACGGATAGCGTCCTGTGCAGCCCGGATCACCGGGAATGACAGGTAGGAGAGGGAGGGGGGGGAATTTCGCTGCGGAGGGGGGCTTTGAGGTGCCCCCCCCCGCAAACCTCAGGCAGGCAGGAGCGATCAGACCCCCCCTGCACATCATCCCCATAGGGGGGAGAAAAGGGGGGCGATCTGGTCGCTCTGCCTGCACCCTGATCTGTGCTGGGGGCTGCAGAGCCCACCCAGCACAGATCACTAAAAACAGCGCTGGTCCTTAAGGGGGGGTAAAGGGTGGGGCATCAAGTGGTTAAAGGAAGGGGGGGGGGAGGCTTTTACTGTTGTAAGCTGTCAAAAGCAGCTCTTGCAAATGAATGCTCATGTTTTAGGCAAACCTCCTGAAGAATCAGCACTACTCTGGCCAGAAGTGGGAAAACATCACCACAATACACAGGTGTCAAACTCAAAGCCTGCGGGCCGAATGCAGCCCTAGAGAGCTTCAAATGACTATCATTGTAAGCAGTAAAAGAGTGACAGCACACTGCCTTCCCATCCAGAGGAGCCCCCCAAACATTGTCAGTTTGAGCAAGAGCAAGGGCACAGCGATAACCTGCAAAACCCCCCACAACAAAACTAGCATGGGGATCCTCCTGGGATCCAAACCCCTCCCCACCATGCCTGATAAAACACACATGCTTCCCCACCAGCCCCCCGTCACCATCTCCCCACAAAGCAGAGTAGCGCAGCGGAGCAGTGTAGTAGTTACCTGCTTCAATGATGTGTTGTGTCTCTTCTGTTCTTCCTGGTAGTTGCACACTCTGTGCTTCCATACTGCCTTCTCCTGATCACGTGACATACCCCAGGAGCCAGAGGTATGCAGAATAGAGTGTATGACATCAGTGGAGACCTGAAGCAGCACTGGAGTAGGTAGATATTAAACTGCTCCACTGAGCTACTCTGCAGAAGGGGGAGGAATGGCCCCCATATTACACTCCTCCACTGTCCACTCACTTTTGTTGCCAGCAGTTTAGACATTAAACCCCGGGACCCCGAGCAGTGCCTGAAATTAAAAGAGTACACTTACCTGAGGCTTCTTCCATGCGCAGTACTGTCACGCCGGCCACCGTGATGACGTGGGGCGGCCCGCGTGGTGACGACCGACGTCACCTTTCAGGAAGAAGTCTTTCAGGAAGACTGTCGCCGGGAGCCATTTCTGGCCAGGCCCTGGGAGAGGAGCCAGAGGGACGCCGAGGGACCTCCCGACCTACGATGGGGTGGAGGAAGCCCCAGGTAAGTTCCGATTTTTTGTATTTATTTACTGCTCGGAGTCCCTTTAATGACGCATGGCGTCATCACACCAGCCGCTTCGCATCATCATGGTGGCCGGCGTGACAGGTCTGCGCATGCGCAGAAGCTGGAAGAAGCCCCAGGTAAGTGTAATCTTAATTTCAAGCACTGCTTATACAAGCTGCACACTGAATACTTTATAGTGTATCAAAGTGTCATATCCCCAGTGTTGTCCCATGAAAAGCTATAATAAAATATTTTCAAAAATGTGAAAGGTGTACTCATTTTTGTGAGATACTGTTTATGCTCATGAAAAGAGTAAAACAATGTTGTTTTTTAAAAAAACAAATAACAAAGGTACATTTCATGATGTGGAAGACAGTTACAACTTTTATATTGAAACTATTGTCTTACTTGAGCTCGTGCTCTTCGATGAAGCCACTCTGATCGTTGTCTATCACAAGGAAGGCGTCTTTCACTTGGCCGGCTGACTTTTTAGTCATCCCAGAAGTCTGGAAGAATTTCTTGAAATTAAAGGTGTCAGGAGCTGAAATGCAAAAGAAGGTTATCAAAATACAGTATAGTAGTGGTGCTCAAATACCCCTTTTCAAAATTCGAGTTAGGTCGAATTCGAATAGTAAATTATTCGAGATCAGTCGAATATTCGAGTCGAATAATTTTTACTATTCGATTCGACCTCGGAATTCGAGCTCACTATTCGAGTCGGTATTCGAGCTCATTATTCGAGCTGACTATTTGAAATGGCCTTAAATAGCTTCCAACACTTGTTTTGAGGGTGAATGATGCAAGAAACCTCTTTTTTTCCAAGTAACAACAGCAAGTGATTATGTGGGGATGTTCCTTTAAAAAAAAAAAGTTGAAAAGAGAAGTTGTGTCCAGAAATTTGTTCAGTACTGTATATACTTCTTCTTCTTCTTCTTTATCTTCTATATCTTCTTCTTCTTCTTCTTCTATATCTTCTTCTTCTATATCTTCTTCTTCTATATCTTCTTCTATATCTTCTTCTTTTATATTGTCTTCTTCTTCTTATTCTTCATCTTCTTCATCATCATCTTCTTCATCATCATCTTCTTCTTCTTCATCTTCTTTTTCTTCATCTTCTTCATCTTCTTCTTCATCTTCTTCATCTTCTTCTTCATCTTCTTCATCTTCTTCATCTTCTTCTTCTTCTTCTTCTACATCTACTTCATCTTCAACTTCTTCATCTTCTTCTTCATCTTCTTCATCTTCTTCATCTTCTTCATCATCATCTTCTTCTTCTTCATCTTCTTCTTCTTCATCATCTTCATCTTCTTCTTCATCTTCTTCTTCTTCATCATCTTCATCTTCTTCTTCTTCATCTTCTTCATCTTCATCTTCTTCATCTTCTTCTTCTTCTTCTTCATCTTCTTCATCATCATCTTCTTCTTCTTCATCTTCTTTTTCTTCATCTTCTTCATCTTCTTCTTCATCTTCTTCATCTTCTTCTTCTTCTTCTTCTTCTACATCTACTTCATCTTCAACTTCTTCATCTTCTTCTTCTTCTTCATCTTCTTCATCATCTTCATCTTCTTCATCTTCTTCATCTTCTTCATCTTCTTCATCTTCTTCATCTTCTTCTTCTTCTTCATCATCTTCTTCATCTTCTTCATCTTCTTCTTCTTCATCATCTTCATCTTCTTCTTCTTCATCTTCTTCATCTTCTTCATCTTCTTCTTCTTCATCTTCTTCTTCTTCATCTTCTTCTTCATCTTCTTCTTCATCTTCTTCATCATCTTCATCTTCTTCATCTTCATCTTCTTCTTCTTCATCATCTTCATCTTCTTCTTCATCTTCTTCTTCTTCATCATCTTCATCTTCTTCATCTTCTTCTTCTTCATCATCTTCATCTTCTTCTTCTTCATCTTCTTCTATATCGTCTTCTTCTTCACTTATTTCTCTTTTCAAATTTTTTTTTTTAAAGAAATGCAGCTATTTTTGAGCGTAACAAATAGCTGGTGGCGCACGCATGTTGGAAGCGCCATTGTATGTGCTCCCTGGCAGTGGAAACACACAGACAGCAGGAGGTAAATTCAGCAGCAGGAGGAGGAGGATGAGTGTGTGGCAGCAGGCAGTCAATGAGGCAGGCAGCGTGACATAATAGCCCTGGTACCTAGCGGTGATACCAGGGCTGTAAATAAACACAGCAGGCAGGAGGTCCCAGACAGCGGTCGTGCAGCCCACATTGTGTCCAATACACAACTGGGACAACACAGTTTTCAACCCGGGCACCTCAGAAAAATTAAACCTTTTTTTTTTTTTTTTAATGGTTTTGTAGTTTTGGTTTTACAACCAATTACACAGATATAGCTATTTTTTGACGTAATAGCTGGTGGCAGAGTGGCAGCAGAAGGTAAATCTGTGTACCCTGGCGTTGGGAAACACAGACAGACAGACAGCAGCAGCAGCAGCAGGAGGAATGGAGGAGTAATGTGAGCAGCTATTGTTTGACGTAATAGCTGGTGGCAGAGTGGCAGCAGAAGGTAAATCTGTGTACCCTGGCGGTGGGAAACACAGACAGACAGCAGCATCAGCAGGAGGAATGGAGGAGTAGTGTGAGTGTGGCAGCAGGCAGGCAGCGTGACATAATAGCCCTGGTACCTAGCGGTGATACCAGGGCTGTAAATAAACACAGCAGGCAGGAGGTCCCAGACAGCAGTCGTGCAGCCCACATCGTGTCCAATACACAACTGGGACAACACAGTTTTCAACCCGGGCACCTCAGAAAAATTAAACCTTTTTTTTTTTTATGGTTTTGTAGTTTTGGTTTTACAACCAATTACACAGATATAGCTATTTTTTGACGTAATAGCTGGTGGCAGAGTGGCAGCAGAAGGTAAATCTGTGTACCCTGGCGTTGGGAAACACAGACAGACAGACAGCAGCAGCAGCAGCAGGAGGAATGAAGGAGTAATGTGAGCAGCTATTGTTTGACGTAATAGCTGGTGGCAGAGTGGCAGCAGAAGGTAAATCTGTGTACCCTGGCGTTGGGAAACACAGACAGACAGCAGCATCAGCAGGAGGAATGGAGGAGTAGTGTGAGTGTGGCAGCAGGCAGGCAGCGTGACATAATAGCCCTGGTACCTAGCGGTGATACCAGGGCTGTAAATAAACACAGCAGGCAGGAGGTCCCAGACAGCGGTCGTGCAGCCCACATTGTGTCCAATACACAACTGGGACAACACAGTTTTCAACCCGGGCACCTCAGAAAAATTAAACCTTTTTTTTTTTTATGGTTTTGTAGTTTTGGTTTTACAACTAATTACACAGACAGATATAGCTATTGTTTGACGTAATAGCTGGTGGCAGAGTGGCAGCAGAAGGTAAATCTGTGTACCCTGGCGTTGGGAAACACAGACAGACAGCAGCATCATCAGGAGGAATGGAGGAGTAGTGTGAGTGTGGCAGCAGGCAGGCAGCGTGACATAATAGCCCTGGTACCTAGCGGTGATACCAGGCCGTAAATGAACACAACAGGAGGTCCCAGACAGCGGTCGTGCAGCCCACATCGTGTCCAATACACAACTGGGACAACACAGTTTTCAACCCGGGCACCTCAGAAAAATTAAACCTTTTTTTTTTTTTTTTTTTATGGTTTTTTGGTTTTGTTTGTAAAACAAATTACACAGATATATAGCTATTGTTTGACGTAATAGCTGGTGGCAGAGTGGCAGCAGAAGGTAAATCTGTGTACCCTGGCAGTGGGAAACACAGACAGACAGCAGAAGGGCAGTACACAGCAGCCCACTGTAGGTGTAAAATGTGTGGCTGCAGGCGACGTAATAGTCAAAGTGAACCAGGCTGGCTTAGTGAGCAGGAGCCAGGAGGTGGTAAAGGGTGGTAAGGCACATTAACGATGGTTCTTAGCCAGTTCATGTCCCCCTCTCGCCGACAACAGGGGCCAGGAACTCGCCTTCCACCCACGCCTGGTTCATCTTGAGAAACGTCAGTCTGTCCACAGACTTGTGAGACAGACGTGAGCGTTTCTCGGTGACCACACCACCAGCTGCACTGAAGCAGCGCTCGGACAGCACGCTGGAAGGGGGGCAGGACAGCACTTCCAGGGCGTACTGCGCCAGCTCGCTCCAGATCTCCAGGCGCTTGACCCAATACTCCATGGGATCAACAGGGGCATCGCTGTCAAGCCCGCTGTAGGACCCCATGTAGTCAGCCACCATGCGGGTCATGCGCTGGCTGTGACCGGTGGAGGATGCTGCTGCATGCACCTCCTCTCTAGTCACTGCTGCCGGAGCCTCTACAGTCCTGTAGAGCTCGTGGCTGAGAGACAGCAGGTCTGTGGGGCGCTTGCTGCTGGATGCAGGCACCTGCTGCTGCCTCTGTGCTGGCTGCTGGACAGTGGGGGTGGAAGGCTGGGGGAAGGCTTCCTCCAAGCGCTCAACAAGGGCCTGCTGCAAGCTCCTTATTTGTTGCGCTGGGTCTCCTCCTGCAGGCGGCAGGAACTGGCTCAACTTCCCCTTGAGGCGTGGGTCCAACATCATGCTGATCCAGATGTCCTCCCTCTGCTTCATCTGGATCACCCTGGGGTCTCTGCGCAGGCACGTCAGCATGTGCGCTGCCATTGGGAAGAGGCGGGCCACGTCTGCTGGCACATCGACGGCAGTGCTGCTGTCCTCATCCTCCTCCTCTGCCTCGTCAGCCTCATCCTCTCTCCACCCCCGCACCAACTCAGCTGCACTGTGCTGATCCCCCTCATCAGCAGCAAGGTCAGGGACCTCCACCAAGTCCTCCTCCTCCTCCCCCTCAGAGGTGGACTGTGCAGCTGCTTGCCGCTCCTGCTGGTCCAAGGCTGCCGCTCCCTGTTCCAGCAAAGCATCGAGGGCCCTGTTCAGCAGACAAACCAGGGGCACCCACTCGCAGACCATAGCATGGTCCCTGCTCACCATGTTAGTGGCCTGCAGAAAGGGAGCAAGCACTAAGCACACCTGCTGCATGTGCCTCCAGTCATCATCGGGGACGATGGACGGGATGTTGCTGGTCTTGTCCCTTCTCTGAGCGGCGGAAACAGTGGCCAGGGCAAGGTACTGTTTGACAGCGCGCTTCTGTTCAACCAGACGCTCCAACATCGCCAGGGTGGAGTTCCAGCGAGTCGGAACGTCAAGGATCAGCCGATGGCGTGGCAGATCCAGCTCCTTTTGCACGTCTTCCAGGCTCGCACAGGCTGCAGCTGAGCGCCGGAAGTGACGCACAACGTTCCTTGCCGTTTCCAGCAGTTCGCCCATCCCCTGGTAGGTGCGCAAGAACTTCTGCACTACCAGGTTCAGCACGTGGGCAAGACAGGGGATGTGGGTCAGGTTTCCCCTGTCTATTGCGGCAACCAGATTGGCCCCATTGTCGGCCACCACCTCTCCGACTCTGAGGCCTCTGGGGGTCAGCCAAATCCTCTCCTGCTCCTGGAGTTTGGCCAACACATGGGTTGCCGTCAGCTTGGTCTTCCCAAGGCTGACCAAGTGCAGCAGCGCTTGGCAGTGGCGGGCCTTCACGCTGCTGCTGAGGCGGGGGGTTTGGCCAGGTGTGCCGGAGGATGGCAGAGGATCGGAGGAACCTGCTGCAGTTCCCCTGACCCTGCGGGGTGGCACCACCCACTGTGTTGCTGCTGCTGCTGTGCCCGCTGCTGCTCTCCCATCCTCACCCCCTTCCACCAAGCTGACCCAGTGGACAGTGAAGGACAGGTAGCGGCCTGTCCCGAAGCGGCTGCTCCAGGAGTCCATGGTGACGTGGACCCTTTCACCAACCGCGTGCTCCAGCCCTCGCTCCACATTGGCCATCACAAAGCGGTGCAGTGCAGGAATGGCCTTGCGGGAGAAAAAGTGTCTGCTGGGGAGCTGCCAGTCTGGGGCTGCGCAAGCAAGCAGCGCACGAATGTCGCTCCCCTCCTGCACGAGCGTGTACGGCAGGAGTTGGGAGCACATGGCCCGTGCCAGAAAGCCGTTCAGCTGCCGCACGCGACGGCTGCTGGGAGGCAGAGCCCTAACCACCCCCTGGAAGGACTCGCTCAAAAGGCTCTGGCGTGGCCTTTTGCTGGCACGGGAATCAGCAGACACAGCGGAGGAGGCCACTGAGGACTGGCTGCCAGAACAGGCCTCAGTGTCGGCGGCAGGAGTTGCAGAGGGGGGAGGAGCAGTGCGTTTCCGCACTCCTGCTGGTGCTGCTGGAGGAGCAGGAGGGCGGGTGGCTGCTGTTGCTGCTGCTGCTGAAGGCTGTGCAGTGATGGGTGTGGTGCCACTGCCAGCACCAGATGCCTTCAGCCTCTGGAACTCCTGATGCTGGTGGAAATGTTTCGCAGCAAGGTGGTTGATGAGCGAGCTGGTGCAGAACTTTAAGGGGTCTGCACCTCTGCTCAACTTCCGCTGACAGTGGTTGCAAGTGGCGTACTTGCTGTACACTGTGGGCATGGTGAAAAAGCGCCAGATTGGTGACAGAAACATCCCCCTACGGCATGGAAGCGCTGCTGCCTGTCTCCCTGTGGTGGTTTGGGGGGGGGCTTGGGGGGCTTGGGTGCGGCTGGTGGTGGTACTGGCAGATGCTGCTGCTGCTGCTGCTGAGCCTGAGACACCAGCAGGCTGTGGGACCTGCCTACTGCTGCTGCCAATGCTTGCAATGATGCGCCGCCTTGCAAGGCCCACAAGAGCATCCTCCTCCTCCTCCTCAGAGCTGCTGAGGACGACATCCCCTGGAGGTGGTGGCACCCAGTCTCTGTCTGTCACCGGGTCATCAACATCCTCCCCCTCCTGAAACATGTCCTGCTGGGATGAGGACCCCCCAAACTCCTCTCCTGATGCATGGATGGGCTGCTTGACTGTCGCCACAGTCTTGCTGTCCAATCCCTCATCCCCCAAAGTGCCCATCAGCATCTCCTCCTCAAGATCGCCAACAACAGCAGACAATTTACTCATGATGCCTGGGGTCAAAAGACTGCTGAATGACAGGTCGGCGAGTGACGGTGAACTGGTCTCCTCCCCAGACCCTGCTGGGCGGCTGCTGCGAACAGGGGTGGTGGTGGTGGTGGTGAGGGTGGAGGCCTCAGATGCAGAGCTGATGGCGGGCTGCTCATCCTCCGTCATGAGTTGCACCACAGTGTCTGCATGCTTTTCCTCAATGGGACGTTTCCGACCCGGCTGGAGGAAAATCGGAGCAGGTGCTACACGCTGCTGCTGCTGTGTCTCTGCAGCGTGAGTTGCAGATGCTCCTGCTGGGCGGCGCCCAAGGCGTCCACGGCCAGTGGCTATGGGAGGAATGTTAGCCACTGACGCTGCTGCTGCGGAACTGTGCATGGTGGCGCGCCCGCGGCTTGCCACAATGCTGCTCCCTCTCCTCCTGATTCCCTTGCTGCCCTTCCCCTTGCCCAAACCGCGCTGGCTGCCACTTCCAGACATCTTCGATGTTTTGGGCGTATAGACAAAAGTTTTTTAAAAGGGCGGGTGAAAAGTGGGGTACTTTAATGGAGTGGGTTGGTGGGTGAGGTGACTGAGTGAGTGTCCCTAGTACAGTAAGTAAGTAGTAACAGTCAGGAAGTACAACTAGCAGTTACAACTTACAATAATCAGTAGTAATCACAAGTAAATTTAGTGTGTGTACACTACAGACAGTGAGTGCACGCACGCGCAAACACGCGCAGGAGCTAGCCTATGAACAGTGACTGAGTGAGTGTCCCTAGTACAGTAAGTAAGTAAGTAGTAACAGTCAGTAAGTACAACTAACTAATTACAATAATCAATCAGTTATCAGAAGGAAATAGAGTGTGTGTAGTGTGTACACAGACAGTGAGTGCACACACGCAGGAGCTAGTAGCCTATGAACAGTGACTGAGTGTCCGAGACTCCTAGTACAGTAAGTAGTAACAGTGAGTACAACTAACTAATTACAATATTCAATTACAATAATCAATCAGTTATCAGAACTTGGAAATAGAGTGTGTGTAGTGTGTACACAGACAGTGAGTGCACACACGCAGGAGCAGCTAGTAGCCTATGAACAGTGACTGAGTGTCCTAGACTCCTAGTACAGTAAGTAGTAACAGTAAGTACAACTAACTAATTACAATAATCAATCAGTTATCAGAACTTGGAAATAGAGTGTGTGTAGTGTGTACACAGACAGTGAGTGCACACACGCAGGAGCTAGTAGCCTATGAACAGTGACTGAGTGTCCTAGACTCCTAGTACAGTAAGTAGTAACAGTAAGTACAACTAACTAATTACAATAATCAATCAGTTATCAAAAGGAAATAGAGTGTGTGTAGTGTGTACACAGACAGTGAGTGCACACACGCAGGAGCTAGTAGCCTATGAACAGTGACTGAGTGTCCTAGACTCCTAGTACAGTAAGTAGTAACAGTAAGTACAACTAACTAATTACAATAATCAATCAGTTATCAGAAGGAAATAGAGTGTGTGTAGTGTGTACACAGACAGTGAGTGCACACACGCAGGAGCTAGTAGCCTATGAACAGTGACTGAGTGTCCAAGACTCCTAGTACAGTAAGTAGTAACAGTGAGTACAACTAACTAATTACAATATTCAATTACAATAATCAATCAGTTATCAGAACTTGGAAATAGAGTGTGTGTAGTGTGTGTACACAGACAGTGAGTGCACACACGCAGGAGCAGCTAGTAGCCTATGAACAGTGACAGTGAGTGTCCTAGTACAGTTACAGTATATAACTACAATACTAATACAATCAGTAGTAAAGGACAGCAGAAATACTGGTATAGAATAGAGAGAAATAAACAGAGGACAGGAGGACAGCTGCCCACACAGGCAGGCCCTGAGGCCTAAAGCTGTAAGCCTGCAGCAGCTGTGTCTGTCTCTATGTAACACAAAAGCTACTAACTAAAATACAATGTCTAACTAACTAACAACAATATAGGTGTGTATAGGAGGTGTATGTGAGCAAAAACGCTAGGTAAATGACCACAATAAAGCTCTTGCTAAGCCAAAGCACAAAGGAGCAACTCTCTCTCTATGCAAGTCTCAGGCAAGGACGGAGAAACGTAACATGGCGGCCGCTATTTATAGGGTAGGGGCTGGCCAGGGTCCCCCTCTGTGATTGGCTGCCGTCAGAGGGCCTGGGAGCCCTCTGATTGGCTCTAAGGACATCAATCTGGGCTATGACGCTATTCGAGCTCGGTACCGAGCTCGAATAGCGCCGTTTGCTCGAATAGCTCGAATAGTGAATGGGCTATTCGAGTGTACGCGAATAGCCCATTCGAATAGCTGCAGCTATTCGGAGCTCGAATACCGAGCTCGAATAGCTGAAAAAGAGCTCGAATATTCGAGCTACTCGAATATTCGAGCTCTGCTGAGCACCACTGCAGTATAGGACCAAACATTTACTCCTACACATTGGCTTGTAGAGGTGCCAACATACTGTATGTTTATTCCTACAACAAATCCATTCCTTATTCTAGGTATATCTTTATACTAATTCTCTTAGCTGCTATATATATAAATTGTCTTACTCATAAATCTGCACATTTCCGGTCCAGTCCTGTCCTGCCCTGTCTATTTTGCATCAGTTTTCTATCAGTTTTACCTGACTGGATGTACAAATGTATGTGTGAACACAGCCATAGAAACCACATACAAAACTGACAGGACTGGACTGGACTGGAAATGTACACATTTATGTGTGAACCAAGCCATAGAAACACATGCAAAACTGATGCCAACTGTCAAACACTGACAGGACTGGACACCTTTTTTATGTGTGAACCAAGCCTAACCGCTGGTAATATTACAGTGCACAGGCAGCGCACAGCAATATTCCAGTTACTACCATCACCAGAGTTCCTACCCGTTACTCTATTAGCGTGACCCTTGGCACATGATTACTGTGAGCATTGCCTGCGCATGGTAATTTTACAGGCGGTTAGCGCAACAATCCCATTGTGCCCTACAGCTTCTGATTCCAATCTGGGCAGGAGGTATTGGAGGCAATGTATGTGTGGCACTGTTACACACAATGACAAGAAGAGAAATGAGTACCATGGGTAGCCAAACTGCTCTTTTCTAAGAGACAACATGATAAAGAAGTGCCACAAAAAGGCACATTGCTCTCTGGCCATGATTTTGTTATGGATAAATGATGTGCCGACAGTTTCAAACCTGTACTGTAAGTCCTTTTCTCCAGCCTTGTGCATGACCCCACTGACAGAGCAATGAGACCCATCTAATAAAAGTGATAGTTTGACTGCCTCTGCATATATTATACTATTGGTAGTAAATCCTCATATGTAGCATAAACACTCAGGTACAGTTACACTGGTAGCTTGAAAAAATATAGGTAGCTTAAAGGATACCCGAAGCGACATGTGACATAATGACATAGACATGCGTATGTACAGTGCCTAGCACACAAATAACTACCAAAAGGGGAGAGTTCCAAGAATTGCCGGCACCCAATAGGCTGCTGCACAGTACCTGGGTTCCAAAGCTGACTTGGTGCTCACAGCATAACATCAACTCTGGCAATTAGAAGAAAAAACAGCGCTGGGCACTCAAGCTGATGCTTAAGGTTTATTTACCACAGATACAAACAGGCATTGCAGGCAGAGGGAGAAAAACGAAGTCTAACAGCCGTTTCACGAGCCTATAGCTCGCTTCCTCAGAGAGTTGGTCTCTGAGGAAGCGAGCTATAGGCTCGTGAAACGGCTGTTAGACTTCGTTTTTCTCCCTCTGCCTGCAATGCCTGTTTGTATCTGTGGTAAATAAACCTTAAGCATCAGCTTGAGTGCCCAGCGCTGTTTTTTCTTCTAATTGACACAAATAACTACGCTGTGTTCCTTTTTTTCTTTCTCTGCCTGAAAGAGTTAAATATCAGGTATGTAAGTGGGTGACTCAGTCCTGACTCAGACAGGAAGTGACTAAAGCGTGGCCCTCACTGATAAGAAATTCCCCTTTTTACCTCTTTCTTACTCTCAGAAGCCATTTTCAGCTAGGAAAGTGTTTTTATAGTTGGACTATCTTAGCAGTGAGGGTCACACTACAGTCACTTCCTGTCTGAGTCAGGACTGAGTCAGCCACTTACATACCTGATATTTAACTCTTTCAGGCAGAGAAACAAAAAAAGGAACACAGCGTAGTTATTTGTGTGCTAGGCACTGTACATACATGTACATACACTGTACATACACATGTCTATCTCATCATGTCACATGCCACTTCGGGTATACTTTAATCCCATGAATAATATGACACTTCTACTAGATATGTTTCCATTACATGCATATTTGCACACTGCGTCTATCTCCGCATCACATCAGTACGTTGTGCGGATGCGAAGTTGTATCCGAATGCCCCCTCCTGTGCTAATGCATCTGGGGGTTCAGATGTGATTTCCAAAGAAATGCAGCAGGCTATTGATTTTATTAATCCCACCCACATCCGAATTCACGTACAGAGATAATTTGCATAGATGGAAACTTAGCCTAAGCCTTTTGGTCATATGGCATTATTTCTGGCCATAGTAGCATTGCTATTTGGGTTTAATTTTTTTGCGATGATTTTTAGTACCATATACTCTCAAATATAAGTTGACCTTGTGTATAAGTCAACCCCTAAATTTGACCCTCTTAAGCTGGTATTTATAATGGCTCAAGTATACAGTTGTGTACACACTCTAGATGAAACTCGTCCGAGACGGTCAAGAGTAGAACAATATCGTAGATATAAAAAAAAATATCGATTTGCTTATTTTTTTTTAAATGTCAGCTGTATGAATATTGCAACTGAATATTGCACTGCATCAAACTGCCACCTTCCTTGTACTTACAAGCTTGCAAGTCAGGTGGAACTCCAAAAACAAATATTACATTTTTTTTTGTTTTTTATTGTTTTCCTTAGTAAAAAATGAAAAGAAAAGAAAATTTAATAAAATTTTTTTATCTTACCGAACAAAATAAATCAATATTTTTTTAATTATTATTTAACTTTGAGCAAAAACAATCCTGTAATAAATTCATGCACTCAGATTTTCACAAATCCAGTATGTAGCTCAGTTTGTCTATTAAATATTATGAACTTCAATTGGAAAACATTCTCCTTTAATGGGAACCCATGGAGGCTGACATGTTTATTTCCTTTTAAATAATGCACATTACCTGGCTGTCCTGCTGATCCTTTCTTGCTTATACTTTATGCCATAGACCCTGAACAAGCGCACAGATCAGATGTCTGTGACAACAATCTGACAGGATAAGCTGCATGCTTGTTTCAGGTGTGTGATTTAGACCCTACTGACCAGAAAGATCATCAGGGCTGCCAAGCAAGTGGTATTGTTTACAAGGAATTAAATATGGCAGCTTCCATGGGTCGCACACCTCGTATTCCTTTTAATAAATCAGTACATAGTATTCTATAATACTGATGATTGCCAAATGATAATTATTTGGCATGCAGCTATTACACAATTCACAAAAATGGAGAAGCACCCATGCAAGAAGACCTCTGTGTGCCTTAGCTCATGGTCACAGTACCTAGTGACCCAGTAACAAAAATTCCACGAAGCTGGCACCACCGAATGTAGTAAAAAAGCTCTTTATTCAAACGTCATTAAAATGACATTCAGTCAGTAATCAAAAATGTAGAGCTTTTTTACTACATTCGGTGGTGCCAGCTTCGTGGAATTTTTGCATGCAGCTATTATGAATTACATTAAATATTTTCCCTACATTTCAGTTTATCCTACACCTTTGTCAGATCTCCTGTAAATTTTATTCTATGTATTTCATTTGATTTAAAGAGGAACTCCAGTGAAAATAATGTAGTAAAAAAAGTGCTTCATTTTTTACCATAATTATGTATAAATGATTTAGTTAGTGTTTGCTCATTGTAAAATCTTTCCTCTCCCAGATTCACATTCTGACATGTATTACATGGTGACATTGTTACTGTGGGCAGGTTATGTAGCTGTTTCTAGCTGTTCTGGCTTTACAGACAGCTGTAAACAGCCATTTCCTGTCTGTGAACATTGTTACATTGTGGCAGTTTGCCCAGGGTACCGCGGTACCCAGAGCTTCTTGCGGGAGGGGTTTCAGCACAAAATCAGTCATACAGCGCCCCCTGATGGTCTGTTTGTGAAAATCATTATATTTCTCATGTAAAAGGGGGTATCAGCTACTGATTGGGATAAAGTTCAATTCTAGGTTGGAGTTTCTCTTTAAAGCTTTACCTAGTAAGGAGTCTGAGCACACTTGAGTGTTTCTGTGCTGGTTTCAGCAACAGATCAGGATATTCATGCCCTAAATCCTTATCAGATACTTTGAGCCTGATATTTCAGCTGTAGTTAAAGGGAAGGTTCAGGGACGATAAAAAATAAAAATAAGAATCCACATCCACTTACCTGGGGCTTCCTCCAGCCTGTGGCAGGCAGGCGGTGCCCTCGGCGCCGCTCCGCAGGCTCCCGGTGGTCTCCGGTGGCGCGCCCGACCTGGCCAGACCGGCTGCCAGGTCGGGCTCTTCTGCGCTCTTATGCAGGCGCACTGACATCATCGGACGTCCTCCGGGCTGTACTAGGCAGGCTCAGTAGTTCTGAGCCTGCGCAGTACAGCCCGGAGGACGTCCGACGACGTCAGCGTGCACCAGTGAGACGCAGATTGGAGTGCAGAAGAGGCCCGACCTGGCCGCCAGCCTGGCCAGGTCGGGGGCGCCACCGGAGACCACCGGGAGCCTGCGGAGCGGCGCCGAGGGCACCTCCTGCCTTCCACGGGCTGGAGGAAGCCCCAGGTAAGTGGATGTGGATTTTTATTTTTTTTTAATTGTCCCTGAACCTTCCCTTTAAAGAGGGCATCACACTCACATCACATGTTACCATATATCAAAGCTAATGGGATGCTTTAAAAATAATAATAATAGTAAACCATATACTTACCTAAGGAGAGGGAAGGCTTTGGGTCCTATAGTATAGAGCCTTCCTGCTCTTCTCCCAGTCCCCTCCAATAAGCTCCGGCTCACCTGTTTAAATCCTCCGCTGAGAGAGGCTCCAGAAGTCTTCGGGAGCCAAGTGCTCCCGAAGACAGGCGGCTCTGTACTGCGCCTGCGTGAGCGTGGGTGAGCGCGCTCACCTTTTGGGAGCACCAGGTGAGTATCTGGTTTCTTTTTTTTTTTAATCTTGGTTCCCATTCACTTTAATGACTTTTGATACCACAATATTTATTTACAACATTATTTGGAAAATAAAGAATTTATTTCAATACTAAGAAGAAATCTTGAAACTCTCAACAGGTAACTCTGATTAGACAATAAAACCCATTACTTGCCTCGGGGAAATATTATGAGTGGTGATCTGTAACACTACAGCTATATATGCAGAGGGAAAGCATGTAACACTTCATACAAACTGGTACACCGGCATGGGCGTAGCAATAGGGGGTGCAGAGGTTGTGACTGCATCGGGGCCCTTGGGCCAGAGAGGCCCACGAGGGGCCCTCCCTCAACTGCAGTATTTGCTTCCTATTGGTCCTGTGCTCATAACAATAATTTCTATAGATACTTTGATTAGTGGTAATCATTAATATATAGGTAGAAAAAACAACATTTTGTAAAAAATAATACCAAGCTAACTGATAGAGTTACATTATGCAAGCTTTCTGGGATCTAGTCCCCTTCTTCAGGCATATTTCCAGATGTTAGCTGAAGTAAAACACGGATGCAGGTAAATTTTACTTCAGCTTACATCTGGAAATATGCCTGAAGAAGGGGACTAGATCCCAGAAAGCTTGCATAATGTAACTATCAGTTAGCCATTAAAAGGTATTATTGTTTTACAAAATGTTTTCTACCTATATAATTTGGTTAACACGGTACAGAAACTTTTTTGGTAATCATTAACAAACTGTTCCCCATCCCCTTCTTGCACCTCTGACACTGTAGTTGCCATTGGCAGGTTTTGGTGCGCCGTATCAATTGTTATATATAGAGTGCTTGGGGGGCCCCAATGTAAAACTTGCATCGGAGCCCACAGCTTCTTAGCTACGAAACTGTACACCGGGTATAGTCCAATTTGTGTTCAAATAATAAGCATAGCAACCAAAGCATGTCCCTCATCCAACTATCCCAAAACACCACTTGATTTCTATTAACATTAATGAATATGACGACACTAGATCATTTCAGCAGGCAGCACTGATATAACGAGGAGGAAAGGAGGAAGATGATAGTCCAAATCCAAGGACAAAACAACAACAAAACAGAGTGGTTGCCTTTTAGTGTAGCGTGACCACTCCTATAAGTTCTTTATATTTCAGTTGCAAATCATGAAAGGGTTTAGTTTATGGATAGTTAAACTTTCAATATGATATTTGGAATAGGAGGGATTTTATCACTGCCCCATGTGTTACAGATACATTTAAATGAATTACATTTTTCAATAGTTCATCATGAGTTCATCATATAACCTTCGCCTCCCTCTGTCCCCCTCCACCCATGTCTTCTTAGGGATGACAGATGATTGCCAAGTGCGATGCGTAGTGTGACATCCTTGGCTCTTGACTTTTGGACATTATCCCCCCCATCCTTTCAGTACCTGTATGAGCCAAAACCAGTTCCGGGTACAAACCCCCATTTGTACTTGCCGAAATAAATGATTCTGATTCTGAGTTTAAAGTACACTTGAACTCAGAGGGACATAGAGGCTGCTATATTTATTTATCTTTAAACAAGCATGTGGCTAATCTAGTCAGACTTCACTTAGAAACATCTAATCTGCATGCTGGTTTAGGGTCTACTGCTAAAAGTATAAGAGGTGTGGGTGTAACTGAAAAGCCAGGCAATCTGCATTGTTTAAAAGGAAATGCACATGTCAGCCTCCATATTACTCTCACTTGAGGTGTGCTTTAAAGGGACCCTGAGCTGTCAATAAAAATGAAATTGGTACTTACTTGGGGCTTCCTCCAGCCCACCGTAGGCCGCGAGGTCCCCCAGCACCCTCCTGGCTCCTCCCCCAGTCCCGCTGGTGGCTCCGTTACCGACAACTTTCGGGCAGAAGGTCGGCAGTAAAGTTCCTGGATGGGCACACTACGCGTCATCAAGCCGGCCGCTACACGTCATCATGCTGGCCAGTGTGACAGTCCTGTGCATGCATGGTTTTCTAACTCTGAACTGTGCATGCGCATGACTAATGTCGTCTAGCGTGCCTGTCCAGGAAGTGTACTGATGACCTTCAGCCCCAAAGTCACCGGTAATAGAGCCGCTAGCAGGACCGAAAGAGGAGCCATGAGGACGCTGGGGGACCTCGCGGCCTACGGTGGGCTGGAGGAACCTCCAGGTAAGTGCCAATTTCATTTGTATTGACTGTTCAGTGTCCCTTTAAGCTTCTACAATGTAAGATCTGTAAACCTGTATACATGTGCTGATATGCAGGATTACATCTTCCTTTCTGCAACTTATTTCAATTATCATTCAAAATTATTCATGATAGTACACAAAGTATGATTTTTGCTCCAGAGTTAGCATTTCAGCCTCTGTTTTTCAAATCAAAAATGAAAAAGCAAAACAAAAAAATGTTTTTGATGAGTTTATGTGAAAATTTTATTTTGAAGATTTGTGTTATTTTAGTTAAATAATTAACCTCCCTGGCATTATGATTATTTCCAGATTGAGGGTCTAAAAGGCGTGCAATTTTTTTCATGAGCTTTTAAACACTAAAAACAAGAGAAAAAAAACATACCACAGAGAGATCTGCAGCAGCTCCTGCATATATTTCGCTCAGGCACGGGATTACCGCTCTGAGCTGCGTATTTCCGTCTGACTCAGGATTACCGCTAAGGAGGTTAACAGTCAAGTTTTTATAAACACATGCAAGAAATATTGGCTCCGATCCAATTCACTTTTTCTCCTAAGTTTTCTCCTAGGTGATATTTTCAAATCTTATCATTAAAACGTTTTTTAAACAACCAGCACGAAAGAAAATACTCAGAATAAGATAAACTGTACTGTTTCACCTACTTTTTTGCTATTTTTTTCATTTGCAGAGTGCCAAAAATGTATTTTAAACAGAAGATGAAAAATTATCTCCTGAGAGAAAATTTGAATTGGATATGTCTCAATATTGTTTAGAATTGTTTTTTATTGGGCATTCATTAGGATACATAAAATAAACATTTGAACAGGTGTATTATTTAGCTTTTGATTGAATAGTTTATATAGCAATCTGAAGATATAGCAAATTGTATAAAAATATTTTTGGTGATTAACCTCCCTGGCGGTCTATTAAGATCGCCAGGGCGGCTGCGGGAGGGTTTTTTTTTTAATAAAAAAAAAAACTGAACTGAAAGTTGGCTGCATGAAAGCCCACTAGAGGGCGCTCCGGAGGCGTTCTTCCGATCGCCTCCGGCGCCCAGAATAAACAAGGAAGGCCGCAATGAGCAGCCTTCCTTGTTTTGCTTACATCGTCGCCATAGCGACGAGTGGAGTGACGTCATGGACGTCAGCCGACGTCCTGACGTCAGCCGCCTCCGATCCAGCCCTTAGCGCTGGCCGGAACTTTTGTTCCGGCTGCGCAGGGCTCGGGCGGCTGGGGGGACCCTCTTTCGCTGCTGCTCGCGGCGGATCGCCGCAGAGCGGCGGCGATCAGGCAGCACACGCGGCTGGCAAAGTGCCGGCTGCGTGTGCTGCTTTTTATTTCGCTCAAATCGGCCCAGCAGGGCCTGAGCGGCGACCTCCGGCGGTGATGGACGTGTATAGTCGTCCATACCGCTGAGGAGGTTAAACTTAAAACTGGCATGAGCACTTTGACGTCTTCCCAGATAGAGCTTGAACTCTCACAAGCTCATCTATTTGCTCCAGATCTAATTAGACCCACAAAGTGGTGGAGAAT